>NC_047120.1:52656699-52794199 GCF_902500255.1 Thalassophryne amazonica | reverse complement strand
CACACACAACACACACCACACACACACACCACACACACACACACACACACACACAGTTCTAACTGACACACACACCCACACACACACACACACACAGTTCTAACCTCTCACACACAACACACACACCCACACACACACACACACACACACACACACCACACACACACACACACACACACACACACACAGTTCTAACCTCTGACACACACACACACACACAGACACAAACACACACACAGTTCTAACCTCTGACACACACACACACACAGACACAAACACACACACAGTTCTAACCTCTGACACACACACACACACAGACACAAACACACACACAGTTCTAACCTCTGACACACACACACACACACACACACACACACCACACACACACACACACACACACACCACACACACACACACAGTTCTAACCTGACACACACACACACACACACACACACACACAGTTCTAACCTGACACCCACACACCCACACACACACACACACACAGTTCTAACCTGACACACACACACACACACACACACACACACACACAGTTCTAACCTGACACACACACACACACACACACACACACACACACACACACACACACACACACACACACACACACAGTTCTAACCTGACACACACACACACACACACACACACACACACACACACACACACACACACACACACACACACACACACAGTTCTAACCTGACACACACACACACACACACACACACACACACACACACACACACACACACACACACACACACACAGTTCTAACCTGACACACACACACACACACACACACACACACACACACACACACACACACACACACACACACACACACACACACACACACACACAGTTCTAACCTGACACACACACACACACACACACACACACACACACACACACACACACACACACACACACACACACACACACACACACAGTTCTAACCTGACACACACACACACACACACACACACACACACACACACACACACACACACACACACACACACACAGTTCTAACCTGACACACACACACACACACACACACACACACACACACACACACACACACACACACACACACACACACACAGTTCTAACCTGACACACACACACACACACACACACACACACACACACACACACACACACACACACACACACACGGTCATGTTCCGGTGAGAAGCGTCTTGTTTCAGTGAGAGCCTATTTCTTTTATTATTCCGAAAAAAAGGCTTTTTTATTTTAACATCTATTAGGTATTAATGTTCGTGGGGCTCATGGGATGTGATGCAAAAGAATCATGTGACACCTGGGGCTCTCGGTGCAAAGACTTTACCCTCCCTCCATTACATTAAAGAGGGGGTTATTTTTTAATTGAAAGAGAATTAAAGACTAATAAAGAATTAAAGACCTCCCATAATTGTGTAAAAGATATGAGTATTTTTTTAATCATTCTTTAATTAAGGAATTAAAAAAAACATAAAAGGACATGCTTTAATTTAAGAATTAACAATATTAAAGGGGTATTAAAATATTAGACACTGTTAGATATTCAGGTTTAATTATGTCATAATTAGTTAATTCTTTAATTAATACATTAAAAAACCACCCCATAATTACATTAAAAAAGATATGGGTATTTTATAATCGTTCTTTAATTCAAGAATTAAAAAATATAAAAGGATATTAAAATATTAGACGCAGGTGGGAGGGGGCAGGGACTTGAGGCGGGGCCTTGGGCGGGGCTTGGAGGCGGAGCTTGGGGCGGAGCTTGGAGGCGGGGCTTGGGGGTGGGGTCACCTTTGACCTTTAGGTCGGAAATCAAGGGGCCCAAGCCTTTGATCTGACATAAGGTGGGTTAGTTTTCTCTCTGCCATATTTGACCATAAAGAATGCTTTAATTCTTGTTCAATTAAGGCAGACAACCTTTGTGCTTGTAATTTATACTTTTTGTACCCACTCATTTGCAGTGAAATGTGTACTTAAGGAAAACACAGTGGAGATCTCAGATGGAGGTTTGCAATATGATTACTCCGTCCTTCAGCTCCATTTCCATTGGGGCAACATTTTAAACAATTCTATGGGCTCAGAACTTACAGTGGATTCAAAAAGATTTCCAATGGAGGTAGTTTGAGCCATTAAAAGCAGTGTTTTCTTGTAGATGTAGTTATTGCCACTGTGTACTCAATGTTTTTTTTTTTTTGTTTTGTTTATTTGTTATGCACAGATGCACATTGTCAGCAAGAGGAAGGATTTATCACTGACACAGGCATTAGTGGAGCCAGACGGCCTGGCAGTGCTTGGATTCCTTATTGACGTCAAGGTTAGCACGTTAGATTACAATCAAATCAACGTCTTGTATCAAATTTTCCGTAACAGAAGAAGGAAGGGGAATTTGAAAATTCTGTTGTTTTTACAGGAAAACAACAGAATAAATATGGTTGCCAGAATAAATGGGTCAAAAATGCACCAAAAAATATTTAACTACTTTTTGAAAATATACTGTAAGATTTTCAATATAAAGGAAGCATGCTACTGTTTAATTTTTTTTTTAACATAGTGTGAATTAATCTGAAAATGTAATCAAGGGCAGAATCCATTTTATCTTAATGATATGTAGCCTACTTAATTCTAGAGGTATGATTTTTTTTTTCAGAACTCTTCATATAAACATACTTTGTGCACATACATAAAAAATATGTTAAAATATGATATACAATTCATTACACACTGAAAAGTGAAACATCAGTGCACTTCATTCAAAGTACTTATTGACATTGGTCTAATGGAAAATTTTGGTTCACACTTTAAATCTGCTGGAATCACTTTACCAAATCATAAATATACACTGTGAAAAACTAAAAAAAATTAGCTGCAACAAATTACATCAATTTTTTTAAGTTGATCCAAAGTATAATTTTTTTTCAGTACAGTTTCAGAGGAACTCCTATTTTGTGACAGCACAGTGATGGAAACAATAAGGAGGCTGACTCCAGAATGAAATACCCCAGGTTCAAGACTACCCGAGTCCTGGGAAGTCTCGAACCTGATACAACTTGAGGAAAAACAGATCAATTTGTGGATCCCATACTACAGTAATTCTCTTGTGGTGGCTTGGAGCATATGGGATTCAGTGGCCAATAAGTAACCACTGCATTCAAATTCTACAGCAAGAATTTGTATAAAAACATGATAATGTTAATTTTGTTGAAAAATCCTGTTTGATTTACTGGTTGAAAACATAAATTTTTGTAAATTACAACAGCTTTAAACTCTAAAATGTACTAGTTGTTTTGTACTGGTATTTATGTATTTTTAATGTTTTTGTTGTTGTTTTTTTACAGATTTATTCTGGCAACCGCAGCTACAGGTTTTTAACCATAAAAACAGAATTTATTTATTTATTACAGTGTGATATATCAGATTATAAATAGCAGTGATTGGACCAACACATTTAACATCAAACATGACTTTTGTTGCTACACAGCAATTCAAACCACTACAAAATGTGAAACTGTGTTCGGGAAGATAGAGAGTGAACAAAAACCTTACGCAAACAGGTGCATAACTGATCGCAACATTCCAGATCTGAGACAAATGGCAGGAGAGTGACGCAGGTGCAGTTTTACCTCTGCTTGCTGAAAGACATTTTGGTGTCTGGAGGGTGTGAATGGATCTATTTGTAAAAGACAAATGAATGGTTCATACTGTATGTGATACACAGTATGACGTATGTAATGAAGGTCCAAATAAGAATTGTGTGAATTATGTTTTATAACATTTGTGTCAAATTAGCCTAATCTAAGGGGGAAATGCACAAATGCACAGTTTGAGCAATAGCTGCATCTTGTTTTATTTATTTATTACATATTTTCCATGGAGAACCCCCCTCCCCAGTTTTATTTTATTACATCCACCAAGTATGTAATACAAACATTAGCATTTATTTATTTGTCTGTCTGGCTTTTAGCAGGATTACGTCTAAACTACTGCACGGATTTTGACAACATTTTCACAACAGATACATATTAGGTCATGGAAGACTCCATTCAATTTTGGAGGTGATCTGGTTCCAGATTCAGATTCTGGATCAAGTTTCACTTTATATACACTCTAAGAAATGAAACACAGGGGTTTTAAATGTAATTAAGACTATTATTTTAAATATACTTGCAATTGTTCATTTTAGGGATTTAAGTAATAATGTTTCATTTGATTTAATTAATTTCAACTACAATATTGTTTTGCACTTAATTGACAATGTTATGTGAAAAAACTTACTTTAACTTTATCAATTAAATTCAATGTTTTATTTCTTAGAGTGTATAGGCTTTGAATGATTACTTTTAGCATGATTACGACTAAACTACTGCATGGATTTTAATGAAATTTTCAACACAAATCCATATCAGAGCATGGAAGACTCCACTGAATTTTGGAGGTGATCCTGATCCGGATCCAGATTCTGGATCAAGATTTCCCTTTATATAGGCTTTGAAGGATGACGTCAAAACTACTTCACAGATTCTCACCAAATTTGCACCACAGATGGATAGTAGGGCATGGAAGACTCCTTTAAATTTTGGAGGTGATCTGGATCTGGATCCAGATTCTGGATCAAGTTTCACTTTACTGTTAGCATGATTACATCTAAACTACTGCATGGATTTTGATGAAATTTTCAACACAATTACATATCAGAGCACGGAAGACTCCACACTGAATTTGGAGGTGATCCAGATCTGGATCTGGATTCTGGATCGAGATTTCACTTTGTATAGGCTTTGAAGGATGACGTCAAAACTACTTCACAGATTCTCACCAAATTTACACAGACAGATATTATGGCATGGAAGACTCCACTGAATTTTGGAGGTGATCCGGATTGGCAGACGTCAGAAATGTCTGATTGCTCTTGTTTTTTGATATCTGCAAATGGTTCTAACAGTGTGAAATATTTTTTTATATTTTCCAGACCTCTACAAAAAGTGAACACACGAATAGTTCCCATGATGAAGAGGTAAATGGTGAAGCTTGATTAAACTGTAGCCTAAATGTATGTATATAACTAGTCCAGTAAAATGAAGTACAATACAAACATCATGTTGCTCCATTATTCCATGTTCTTGTTTCAGCAGACGCAGACCACAGCTGAGTGGCACCCTTGGAAAAATCTGACCAACTACCTGCCACACATTAGTGACACCGGTAAACACACATTAGTATTCACAGCCCAACCCAAACAAAGGACACCAGTAAGATGTAACCCTCTATCCTTGCTTTTGTCCAGGCTGTAAAGTGAAAGCTGTAGGAGGACTCTCTCTCAATGACTTGCTCGGTGACGTGAATCTTGCTGTGTACTACCACTACAAAGGTTCCTTAACCACCCCATCATGTAATGAAGCAGTGGTTTGGTCTGTGTTTAAAGATTCTATCAAGATTGACCAAAGCCTGGTATGTGCACCTTC
This sequence comes from Thalassophryne amazonica, assembly GCF_902500255.1. Taxonomy (NCBI): domain Eukaryota; kingdom Metazoa; phylum Chordata; class Actinopteri; order Batrachoidiformes; family Batrachoididae; genus Thalassophryne; species Thalassophryne amazonica. The sequence continues at coordinate 52,788,701 of NC_047120.1, read as the reverse complement.
TTATCTCATTATTGTTTATATGTTGTGTGGGCCGCCAGAAGAGGATGTACTGCTGGCCCACCACCAAAGGGCGCCCTGCCTGAAGTGCGGGCTTCAGGCACGAGAGGGCGCTGCCACCACGGACACAGCCGGGAGTGACAGCTGTCACTCATTCATTCCTGACAGCTGTCACACATTCTTCATCATCGCACTCCATAAAGACCAGACGTCATCTCCACCTCATCGCCGAGATATCATACTTCTTTGGAGGTAATATCCTCAGCCTTTGTAAATCTGTTTATTGTGAGTGTTTGCAGGAGAACCGGTCGTTTTTGAGGAGGCTGTGCAAGACGGCGCTCCTTTTCAGCTGAGACCGCTGCAACGCGCTGAGTGTGAGGTGGAGGTGGCATTCCCACCATTGTTGTTACTGGGTGTACACACACCCACACTTGACTGTCTTTGTTCTTCGCCAGCAGTACCAGATCCGACAGTCGGGGACGGTGATCACCTGGGAATTCGGGACTTGGCGGCTCCAGTATTCACCAGGTTCTGGGGCGGCGGAAATCGTGTGGTTCCGGCTCTTCTTAGGACAGACGTCTTCTATCCTCGAGCCTGCCCACACGTCACCTTTGTGTATTGACTGTTGTGATTTTCTGAGATTGTCTGTATGTTCGTTGTGCACATTCACAACATTAAATTGTTATATTTTGGCTCATCTATTGACCGTTCATTTGCGCCCCCTGTTGTGGGTCCGTGTCACTACACTTTCCCAACAGGATATCTCGGCCAGCGTCATGGACTCCGAGGGGCGTCACCCGGCTGTTGAACGACCAATGGGAGAGCAGGGAGCGCAGGCGTCTGCAGGAGACGTGATTGGTGAGCTGCAGCACATTCTCACCGCCTTTACGGCTCGGTTGGATCAAATGACTGAGCAAAGCATCCTCCTGAACCGCAGGGTGGAGGCTCTCTCCGCACAGATGGCGGCGAGCGCTCAGGGCGCTGCTGCAGCTCGTCCTCCTGTCGACCCTGTGCAGGATATAAACGTTCCAGTGGTGGTTCAATAACCCCTCCCACCATCCCCTGAAGCATACATAAGCCCTCCTGAGCCGTACGGAGGTTGTGTGGAGACGTGCGTGGATTTTCTTATGCAGTGTTCGCTCGTCTTCGCACAACGTCCCGTCATGTACGCGTCAGATGCTAGTAAAATAGTTTATGTGATTGCTCTGCTTCGGGGTAAAGCACGCGCCTGGGCTACGGCGCTCTGGGAACAGAACTCACGGTTGTTATCAGCATACACTGGGTTTGTGGGGGAGTTCAGAACAGTGTTTGATCACCCTAACAGAGGAGAGACCGCTTCAACCGTGCTGCTGTCAATGAGACAGGGACGCGAGAGCGCAGCCGCTTATGCAGTCAACTTCCGCATCGCGGCTGCGAGGTCCGGCTGGAATAACGTTGCGCTCCGCGCCGCCTTCATAAACGGACTGTCGTTGGTTCTGAAGGAGCAGCTGGTAGCTAAGGAGGAACCGCGGGATTTAGATGGGCTTATCGATCTCGTTATACGGTTAAACAATCGGTTGGAGGAATGCCGTCGGGAGCGAGGCGAAGGACGTGACCGGATACGCGCCGCCCCTCTCCCTTCCGGGTTCGAAAAGGGGCCGCCCTCCCCACGCTCCACAGCCGCAGCGCTTTGTGGGGCAACAGCTCCCCCTGCTGACGTTGTTAGGGAAACGCACAGGGCCAAAATGGGGAGGCTGATCCGTGGAGAGTATTTTCTCTGCAGCTCAAAGGAGCACACACAGAAAAACTGCCCCTGCCCCGGCTGATCCGGAACTCCACCTCCCCGATGGGGGCAGGTTTCTTTTTTGTGGGCAAGAAAGATGGCGGACTTCATCCATGTATTGATTACAGGAGGCTGAATGAGATTACGGTTCGCAACCGATACCCGTTGCCATTGTTAGATTCCGTGTTCACCCCCCTGCATGGAGCCAAAATCTTTACTAAGCTGGATCTTAGAAATGCGTATCACCTGGTTCGGATCCGGAAGGGAGACGAATGGAAGACGGCATTTAACACCCCATTAGGTCACTTTGAGTACCTGGTCATGCCGTTCGGCCTCACCAACGCCCCCGCGACGTTCCAAGCCTTGGTTAACGACGTCTTGCGGGACTTCCTGCACCGATTCGTCTTCGTATATCTGGACGATATTCTCATCTTTTCTCCGGATCCTGAGACCCATGTCCAGCATGTACGTCAGGTCCTGCAGCGGTTGTTAGAGAACCGAATGTTTGTGAAGGGCGAGAAGTGCGAGTTTCACCGCACGTCTTTGTCCTTCCTGGGGTTTATCATCTCCTCTAACTCCGTCGCCCCTGATCCGGCCAAGGTTGCGGCGGTGAGAGATTGGCCCCAACCAATAAGCCGTAGGAAGCTGCAACAGTTCCTCGGCTTCGCTAATTTCTATAGGAGGTTCATTAAGGGCTACAGTCAGGTAGTTAGCCCCCTGACAGCCCTGACCTCTCCAAAAGTCCCCTTCACCTGGTCGGATCGGTGCGAAGCCGCGTTCAAGGAGTTGAAACGACGGTTCTCTACTGCGCCAGTTTTGGTGCAGCCCGACCCTAGCCGCCAGTTCATGGTTGAAGTGGACGCCTCTGACTCAGGGATAGGAGCCGTGCTGTCCCAGAGCGGAGAGACCGATAAGGTTCTTCACCCGTGTGCCTACTTTTCACGCAGGTTGACCCCGGCTGAACGGAACTATGACGTCGGCAATCGAGAACTCCTTGCGGTGAAAGAGGCTCTTGAGGAGTGGAGACACCTGTTGGAGGGAGCGTCTGTGCCATTCACGGTTTTCACTGACCATCGGAACCTGGAGTATATCAGGACCGCCAAGCGGCTGAACCCCAGGCAAGCCCGCTGGTCACTGTTCTTCGGGCGCTTTGACTTCTGGATCACCTATCGCCCCGGGACCAAGAACCAGAGGTTGGATGCCTTGTCCCGGGTACACGAAGAGGAGGTCAAAACTGCACTGTCGGATCCACCGGAGCCCATCCTGCCTGAGTCCACTATCGTGGCCACCCTCACCTGGGACGTGGAGAAGTTCGTCCGGGAGGCCCTGGCACGGAGCCCGGACCCAGGTACAGGTCCAAAGAACCGTTTATTCGTCCCACCAGAGGCCAGAGCTGCAGTCTTGGACTTCTGTCATGGTTCCAAGCTCTCCTGTCATCCAGGGGTGCGAAGGACCGTGGCAGTTGTCCGGCAGCGCTTCTGGTGGGCCGACGTCCGGGAGTATATCCAGGCCTGCACCACCTGTGCCAGGGGCAAGGCTGACCACAGGAAGGCCCAAGGACTACTCCAACCGCTTCCTGTACCTCATCGCCCCTGGTCCCACATCGGCCTGGATTTCGTCACGGGCCTCCCGCCGTCCCAGGGCAACACCACCATCTTCACGATAGTGGACCGATTCTCCAAAGCGGCCCACTTCGTGGCCCTCCCGAAGCTCCCAACAGCCCAGGAGACAGCAGACCTCCTGGTCCACCATGTTGTCCGTCTGCATGGGATACCTACCGACATCGTCTCAGATCGTGGTCCCCAGTTCTCCTCACATGTCTGGAGGAGCTTCTGAAGGGAACTGGGGGCCACCGTGAGCCTCTCGTCCGGGTACCATCCACAGACGAACGGACAGGCAGAGCGGGCCAACCAGGAACTGGAACAGACCCTCCGCTGCGTCACATCCGCGCACCCGACGGCCTGGAGTAACCATCTGGCCTGGATCGAGTATGCGCATAACAGTCAGGTGTCTTCTGCCACCGGCCTCTCCCCATTTGAGGTGTGTTTGGGGTATCAGCCCCCGTTGTTCCCCGTGGTGGAGGGAGAGGTCGGTGTGCCCTCGGTCCAGGCCCACCTGCGGAAGTGCCGTCGGGTGTGGCACTCCGCCCGTTCTGCCTTGTTGAAGGCCCGGACGAGAGCGAAGACCCATGCAGACCGCCGGCGATCCCCGGTCCCTGCTTACCAGCCCGGGCAGGAGGTGTGGCTGTCCACAAAGGACATCCCCCTCCAAGTGGACTCCCCCAAGTTGAAGGACCGGTACATTGGACCTTTCAAGATCCTCAAAATCCTCAGTCCTGCCGCAGTGAAGCTCCGACTCCCAGCTTCACTGCAGATCCACCCGGTTTTTCATGTGTCCAGACTCAAGCCTCACCACACCTCACCCCTCTGTGTTCCCGGTCCGGCGCCGCCTCCTGCCCGGATCATTGACGGGGAGCCGGCTTGGACGGTGCGCCGGCTCCTGGACGTCCATCGAATGGGCCGGGGGTTCCAGTATTTGGTGGACTGGGAAGGGTATGGACCCGAAGAACGCTCCTGGGTGAAGAGGAGCTTCGTCCTGGACCCGGCCCTCCTGGCCGATTTCTACCGCAGACACCCGGACAAGCCTGGTCGGGCGCCAGGAGGCGCCCGTTGAGGGGGGGGGTCCTGTTGTGTGGGCCGCCAGAAGAGGATGTACTGCTGGCCCACCACCAAAGGGCGCCCTGCCTGAAGTGCGGGCTTCAGGCACGAGAGGGCACTGCCACCACGGACACAGCCGGGAGTGACAGCTGTCACTCATTAATTCCTGACAGCTGTCACACATTCTTCATCATCGCACTCCATAAAGACCAGACGTCATCTCCACCTCATCGCCGAGATATCATACTTCTTTGGAGGTAATATCCTCAGCCTTTGTAAATCTGTTTATTGTGAGTGTTTGCAGGAGAACCGGTCGTTTTTGAGGAGGCTGTGCAAGACGGCGCTCCTTTTCAGCTGAGACCGCTGCAACGCGCTGAGTGTGAGGTGGAGGTGGCATTCCCACCGTTGTTGTTACTGGGTGTACACACACCCACACTTGACTGTCTTTGTTCTTCGCCAGCAGTACCAGATCCGACAGTCGGGGACGGTGATCACCTGGGAATTCGGGACTTGGCGGCTCCAGTATTCACCAGGTTCTGGGGCGGCAGAAATCGTGTGGTTCCGGCTCTTCTTAGGACAGACGTCTTCTATCCTCGAGCCTGCCCACACGTCACCTTTGTGTATTGACTGTTATGATATTCTGAGATTGTCTGTATGTTCGTTGTGCACATTCACAACATTAAATTGTTATATTTTGGCTCATCTATTGACCATTAATTTGCGCCCCCTGTTGTGGGTCCGTGTCACTACACTTTCCCAACATTATATGCAAATTTCCATACATTTATTTATTTGGAAGCACAATAAGTGAGTTGGGAAATGTGAATACAGGACTACAAGTGGTATCATTTCCGTAACAATTTCAAAAATCTAACTTTCTCTTGAAATGTAATTAAAGCAACATGTCTTGTTAATCGTAAGTTGAATACAAGCGTTCTTCCAGTTTAGCTGCATAATGGAACATGAATGCAGCGATCTTGGGAGGACATTGCACAGACATGCAGTACTTTCACATTTTTCTGATGAGGTAATAGGTCAGCATCTCTGTACACAATGTACACCCGTGAACAAAAACCAGTGACACAGCGTGCGGGAGCACCAGAGTTTGATATCAACATGTGCAGTCAGAGTGTCGAGAGAAATGTTTTTGGTTGTGAACACAAACTAAACCAGTAAAAATACAGATTCTCAGCTTTGATTGGGACTTTTAACCTGTTCTGTACATACTCACTAAATTTTATAATAGTACAGCAAGAATTTTTGCTTCATTCTGGTCTTGTGCTCACTGGGATAACAAGCTGGGCTACCAATAGGTAGACCTGGGTTTGATTTCCAGTTATACTACCTACCTACTACTATCTATTGGACAAGAAACATCATCACCATTGTTCCAGTTCACTCAGCTACAAACGCCCTTGGGTGGGGAAGTGACCTACATTGGACAGTTACTCGGGCCAGGGGGATTGGTAAACTCTCATCTGCTAAGTTCACACTACAGAATCTGGCAATAAATACCAATACCACTAGGCCGCAGGGTTTTTGTTCTTCTGGTCTTGTGCAACTTTTACGTCAGGTAATTAGGTGATAAATCTGACTGATTCATAAAATCCAATGTTCACTTTCATGGATATACATCTTGGAAGGTCATGGTCTATAACTGTAACAATCCAGTATGTGAAGATGATGGCTGCCCATGAATGTGATCTAGTGTGTGGTTTACTAAATTAACACACCGGTCAAGCAGTTGCTGGATGTGACACATTGGGACTATACCATGCAATGTGTGCAAAAACAACCATAACCCACCCATAGTACAAGTTTAGCATGACCAGTGGTAGTGTTACGTCATGTACAACTAAATTATTGGCTGCACCAAAATGCTCGACATTACCACGTTGTGTCAAAATAAGAGATTTTTGAACATCTTAAAAATTCAGAAAGAAAAGGAAACAATGGGTTATGTCATTTTCCAAAGCATTGACAAGGTTTCAAACCATGAACTTTGGGATGCACATCCATCAAAGTGAAAAGGGGTCTTAACTCTTTGGCCAACTGTTTGGCCATAAAAGCCCTTGTCTACAGGGTAAACATGGTGATAAACATTTGTTTTTTTTTAACTGTGACATTTGCAGTATTTAGAAACCTTGTGGAGTTTCTGAATTCAGTGTCATACTGTATCTGACGAGCAATCACGGATGAACATGTGACTGAGCCCATCAAAAAAAGGCTTGAACCCTTCACGCATCAATGAAAAAAATTCTAGTTGATAACATTTGATGACGGTGGCATGTTTTCATTAAGTAAGATACATATCAAGCTCAAAAAATCCCAGACATTTTAATCTCACTCGCTTTTGGAACACTTCCAATAAGTGCAGCTGACTTTTCAAAAAATATGTGGCTCAAGGCCAGAGCTTCTAGGAAAGAAAAACAACCCATGTATCTTTTTCTCCACCAGATAGAGATGTTTCCAATGTACGCCGGATATCAAGATGTGTATCGGCCCATGCAGTCCCTTCATACAAGGAATGTCTACATTTCGGCAGCATCCAGCCCCTCTGAATCAGTGACGATGCTTATGTTGCTGGCATGTTTGTATGGCCTTACAGTTGAATAGACACCCGTGCCCGCAGCCCATGTTGATCCTAAATATGACCAATATTGATGAAACAACACTTCCAACACAATCATTATACACAAAAAGTGTAACCATCCTAGAGTGACAGAAATAGCGAGGTAGGGGTGAATGAAAGAATACACTGTGCTCCAATCATATTGGAAAGTATAACATCATTTGTGTGATCATAAGGATTTGTTCCTTAAAAGTACACTTTGGATTATCTATGTCCAAAACGTTTTGAGATATGGGCTAAAACAGCTAAAACGAGGACAAACGCCAATTTCAGTAGTTCTGACTGGTTTGAATGCTTGGTCACCAAAGCAATAATTGAACAAGTCCAATGTCTATTGGATCCTATGACATACACCATATATAATATGATAACTAAGCATAATAGATGGTGCAAACCATCCCTTTTTAAAATCCCATGAGGATAACCAATCATTTGTTAAGCTTTTTGGGTTTTCTTTTTAACCAGAACTGGAGCAACTTTAATTTTTGAGCCCGTACAAACTGATATCAGCCGTAGCACAGTGAATCAGTCTAGAAAGTGATTTACTAAGCCCCAGTATCAAGTGGATGACAAATATTACTTGTTGAAGCTTATACATGTATTTTTCCATGAATTATTTCTATAATCTGTGTGTATAAACAACTGTTTTCACATTTGAACAGAAATTATGACAGTTGTATTATAATAGTTTCTAAAGGACTTATATCACTATATAAGACACTCACACATTACATAGCTGGTTTGCTGGATTATAGTTTGTATGTGCATCAGTATATATTTAATAATTTTGAAGAAATCTTTATAATCATGTGGTTTTTTTTTTTTTCATTATATTCTAAGTTGATTCACTGTGCCCCGCTGTGAATTACTGTCTGGGGCACAGTGAATCAAAAATTTTAAAATTGATTTTAAACACCTGTTAATTACACTTGGGGAGACATAAATAACACAACCTTATAAACAATAACTTGCTGTATTAAATCCACAATAGAATGACCTAAACCTATGCATAATGTGTTTATGCTGCCACAAAACAACATTTCTGATCCACTGTGCCCCAGCAACCCCTATAGAAAATGGAAAGATGGATGTCTACATATGGCCCTGCGATAGACTGGTGTCCTGTCCAGGGTATACTCTGCCTCCTGCCCTATGATTGCTGGAATAGGCTCCAGACCCAGACCACCCCCACTGATTAGTACCATTGCATTTTCAGCTTGCTGGACTGGACTGGGTTGCTTGACGCGACGTCCTCGCGTCAAGCAACCCAGTCCAGTCAAAGATTCAAGCTTCTCTACTCTTGATGCCATCTGTATATTAAAAGCCAAGTAGACTCTGAGTACATGTATGCATATGTATATGTGTGTGTGTGTGTGTGTGTGTGTGTAACTTCAATCACAGACAAACTGGGGAGAGTTAACATTCCCCATTTGGTATGCTTATGTATTTTGGGTCAAGGATGAACGCCGCAAAAACGGAAGGTTGATAGAACTAATATTTTTTGGATAAATTAGGGACATTAGGTAATAACAGTGAACAATCACGATTAATCAGTCCCTGGTAACCACACAAGTGCTGAACAAATGAAATATCTCAACCTTGCCAGTTGTAAAACTTGACATTAAAGCCTTTTTATCTAAGGGCAGAGTTAACAGTTCACACAAGTGAATGGAGTATGATCAAACCTGCTGGAAGGGGAAAGCAGAAAACATGACATCCTGATTTTGCAAGATCTCAGGCGCAAATGTAAGAGTTTTCCAAGCAAATAGGACTGCTTGAGATAGGACATTTAATTTTTTATGCCTTTTGTGGTATTGTTGCATGATGGTCGACAAAATCACTGTCACAACCCATGATTTGTTCAAAACAGAATAGAATGGAGGACATTAGAAATACGTAACATACCTAAGGCTTTCTATCTATATCAGGATATCCTAGATTTAAAATAATATGGCAATCCTAACACAAAACTGAATATGTCTGAATTTGATATTTGTTTTATTAAGATATTTTATATAGCTGAATAATGTTAATGGTACTATTTGTTGTTAGGATGGTTTATCTATGGTTGATCGGTCACCATTGCTATTGACCCTGCTGGTTTTAAAACAGCTGTGATTAAATATTTATTTTAAAACAGCCTTAATCTTGAATGGATGGAAAATTGTATGCCTGTTTCTAATTTATGGCTAATTTTCAAAATTGTGTTACTTGTATAAACTGTGTATATATACTGGATGCCTGTGTGATGTCATCCATTGGTTTTCTATATCAACCTGGAACAGCCGAAATGACCCCTTTTTCTGGGCTTTGCCATGTTGAGAGCCCTACCCGCACTGATTCATGATGAACTCATTAATACATACAGGGGCGGAGCATGGGTGGCTCTGTGTGTGTGACGGAAAACGCCTGAACACCCCCCCCACTCCACAGTCCGAAAAAGGTTACGCCCGAACGGAGTATGGGGTTTCAGTGGAAACCATTTTAAGCAATTTATGTCAATTAAGTGTCACCAATTGTCTTTAAGACTGCTTTGCAGTGAAACATTTTAAAATGTGCTTTATGCACTGACCATATATACAGGTATTGCATAACCAGAGGTAAAGAATGGTGTATTTTAAATTCTATTAAACACATTTCTTTTTCTATACATTTCCTTTATTTCTACAAGGAAGTTTGCATATTTCCATTCCTCTTTTCAATAATTTCCAAACTTACCACACATTCCTTCTTTCAGTATTTAATTTCATCTAACAAATGCATTTTATAAGCTTTTTATTGGACACTGCTAAAACTCGAAAATACAGTCAGTTTAATGTGATCTTGGTGTAATCCTAAAAAATACATTTGTTTTCAAAACCATCCAGGAGCAATCATTATGCTTATATGAAATGTACTGTGATTTTCCGTGATGCCACAACAATATATTGAGCTTTAAGATGGTCCCCCCCATACTCCGCCCGGGTGTTATTTTTTGCAGCTGAGCAGAACCAGAACTCTGCAGTCGTGGAACTCCAGTGAATGATGCTGGCAGCCACTCTACAAAATAAAAAAACATCTGAAAGTGGACAAACAAGGTGGAACAACGGGTTGGAATCTCACCAGACGTGACAGGAGCTCCGTTCACATTACCACTTGACGTGATGTGATTCTGAACATCTATTGTGTGCCTGCAAGACTGTGTGTCATCCAATAAGTAGATTACATTGCCATCAGCTGGAAACTAACCCTGATTACATGTACACAGACAAAATAAAAACCAGAACAACAACATTAATAATAATCATAATATTAATCATCATCATCATCATAGCAGTAGCAATAACAACAATATTCATAATATTTACAATTATAATTATAAAATGAGGTATATCTCCATAATTCATTAGCTCATCTCATGGACAATAATCACATGTCACGTCCATCCCAGTCTCATGTTTTTCGTTCATCCTCCCATCATGAAATGAATCAAATTTTCGTGACGGAGTTTATTTTTTAACTCACTATTACTAACCCTACTCCTGCCCCCAACCCTAACCATAACCATCACGACCCCCCCCCCCCCCCCCCCCCCGCTGCACTTTGAATTACGTGCACCCATCACGGAATGAATTAGAATAAATTTGTGCTCCCATGATGAAAATTTTGCACTTTTCGTGATAATATAACGAACCAATAGATTAATGTATATTTCGTGCTGCTGAATCACAGCATCCCATGAGACCGGGTTGCGTCATAGTCATGGGAATGGCAAATATCACATTCTCACATACAGTAGTGTTCAGAATAATAGTAGTGCTATGTGACTAAAAAAATTAATCCAGGTTTTGAGTATATTTCTTATTATTACTCCGTCACTCAAATCCAGGTTTTGAGTATATTTCTTATTGTTACATGGGAAACAAGGTACCAGTAGATTCAGTAGATTCTCACAAATCCAACAAGACCAAGCATTCACGATATGCACACTTAAGTCTATGAAAATGGGCTATTAGTAAAAAAAAAGAAAAGAGTTGACACTACAATCTCAAAACTATTATGTTCAAACTGCTTTTTAGCAATCCTGTGAATCACTAAACTAGTATTTAGTTGTATAACCACAGTTTTTCATGATTTCTTCACATCTGCGAAGCATTAATTTTGTTGGTTTGGAACCAAGATTTTGCTCGTTTACTAGTGTGCTTGGGGTCATTGTCTTGTTGAAACACCCATTTCAAGGACATGCCCTCTTCAGCATAAGGCAACATGACCTCTTCAAGTATTTTGACATATCCAAACTGATCCATGATACCTGGTATGTGATATATAGGCCCAACACCATAGTAGGAGAAACATGCCCATATCACGATGCTTGCATCACTATGCTTCACTGTCTTCATTGTGAACTGTGGCTTGAATTCAGAGTTTGGGGGTCGTCTCACAAACTGTCTGTGGCCCTTGGACCCAAAAAGAACAATTTTACTCTCATCAGTCCTCAAAATATTCCTCCATTTCTCTTTAGGCCAGGTGATGTGTTCTTCGGCAAATTGTAACCTCTTCTGCATGTCTTTTATTTAACAGAGGGACTTTGTGGGGGATTCTTGCAAATAAAGTAGCTTCACACAGGCGTCTTCTAACTGTCACAGCACTTAAAGGTAACTCCAGACTGTCTTTGATCATCCTGGAGCTGATCAATGGGTGAGCCTTTGCCATTCTGGTTATTCTTCTATCCATTTTGATGGTTGTTTTCTGTTTTCTTCCACGCGTCTCTCGTTTTTTGTCCATTTTAAAGCATTGGAGATCATTGTAGATGAACAGCCTATAATGTTTTGCACCTGTGTATAAGTTTTCCCCTCTCCATTCAACTTTTTAATCAAACTCGCTGTTGTTCTGAGCAATGTCTTCAACATCCCATTTTCCTCAGGCTTTCAGAGAGAAAAGCATGTTCAACAGGTGCTGGCTTCATCCTTAAATAGGGGACACCTGATTCACACCTGTTTGTTCCACAAAATTGACAAACTCACTGACTGAATGCCACACTACTATTATTGTGAACACCCCCTTTTCTACTTTTTTTTTTTTTTAACTAATAGCCCAATTTCATAGCCTTAAGAGTGTGCATATCATGAATGATTGGTCTTGTTGGATTTGTGAGAATCTACTGTATCTACTGGTACCTTGTTTCCCATGTAACAATAAGAAATATACTCAAAACCTGGATTAATCTTTTTAGTCACATAACACTACTATTATTCTGAACACTACTGTATCTGTCAAACCTCAAAGTACAGCAGAGGAATTTCTGCTACATATTGACACAGTTCACTTGATAGTTGCTAAACAGCAAGTCACATGTGTGTTGGCACAAATATGTACCATACTGAAACACTTCATTGTCCCACCCTGAAAGACAGATTAAAGCTAGAATGCCGGCAATCTTCAATAGATAAAATATAGTCTGAAGTTTAATATATATAAGCTACATCATATTTAGAACCCATTAAAATTTTGGGGGGATTTTTAATTTGTGGGAACATACATAATTTGATGGAAATCCATAGTGTATTTCGCCCCAGCGAACGCCAAAACCTGCAAATGAATTCAAGTCGGAAGTGCGTCTGCGCTTGCGCAGATGCACTTAACTCAGATAATCCGATAATAACAGATTCGGATAATAACCATAACTGTACACCATCAGACACCAGTCACCAGGCAACTCACCTGTCCAAAAGCAGCGCTGCAAAATCTTCGTGAGTTCGATCGCCAGTCTTCTGTCGCTGCAGCTTGGGGTGAAACCCCCCCATGTGACCTGTGACGTCACCCCGATGGCGTCCTGGCTTTCAAATTTTTGGCACGTGCCAATAATTCAGAATTTGTTTCAATACGGATGAATATTTTGGGAATCCTTTATATTCACACTAACGAACAAAATTACTTTGGTCCCCATCAAAATTCTAACAATCATCTCAGTTTCAATATGCTTCCTGGCACTCTAGCGACATGTACCATGTAAGGGCATGTTTATTCACATTTGTATAAATCATGGATGTTCTGTATCACAGGTTTATACTGTAGTGGCCTCTGGTCCAATGATGTCATTGTCAAAGTTCAATATCAGGGGCACCTGTAGAAAACATAAAACATATTATCATATACCTATAAATGATATGCCAAAATGAATGGATAAAACACTAAAGAATAAATAACAATACATCATTTTCGCGGACGGGTAATATTTTTCATACCACCCAAGTAATCAGCCAATCCGGACAGCAGAGCGGCGCCACTACAAAGAGGCGCAGTCAGAGGAACTGTGAAATACTGGTGAGTCACTAGTAATAATTTCTTACGTGTCCAATCTCATAGGTTGATCGTTAAAATTAAATTTGTTAGTTCTAAAAGCCATCATAATTATTTATAGGAAAACGTTCTTTTTTTTCTACTTAGGTTTGAACTTTGAGTGTTTACACAGGAGAGAAAAGTGAGAAAATGTTAATGCCTGTTTGAGAAAAGTGTATAAAGTGTGTAGTGAGGGGTTTTACAGCCTTAAAACATCTATAATAATTGTAAAAAATAACGCTGACTACTTTGCGGATTTCGCCTATTGTGGTTATTTTTAGAGCCTAACTCCCGCGATAAACGAGGGACCACTGTATATGATAAAATCATTATCAAGTTATTCACCAATGAATATGGCTTTTTACACCCTTCAGAAAACCATACAACATTTATCATTTATAGGTATATGATAAAATCATTATCAAGTTATTCACCAATGAATATGGCTTTTTACACCCTTCAGAAAACCATACACCCTTCGGCCTTCGGCCCCAGGGTGTATGGTTTTCTTCAGGGTGTATAAAGCCATATTCATTGGCGAACAACTTGATAACTGATAATACATGTGGCTGCTTGTGCGACTTCACAATACAAACTGAGGGGGAAGTGCAAATGTGGCCTCACTGGCATCCAAACGGACGCACCCACCAAACCCCGACAGCTGTCACAATGACGTCGCACCTGCCCATGTGACCACTGACCGTGGCCGAATGGCCTGGGCGGGCCACGGAGGACGTGGGATGCACATGTGCCAGGACACGATGTTGCCAGTGGGGCCAACTGTCACATAGAGCTCCACCGAGCCCCCTTGAGGGACACGACACGTGCGAGAGTCTCGCGAGACGAGGGACATGAAACACGTCCGAAGTGGACGCGCCCCTGTCCCCCTCAAGGGATAGGACACACAGGCGAGAGTCTCACGAGACCTCACGAGAACTTTGAAAAGAATAAGCAAGAAACTATGTCTGTTCTGGAGGAGGAACCACACGGACTTCACCTGTAGTTCCGGCGATTAGTAGCTCCTGAAATCGCCTCTTTCATGGAGGAGCTGATGGCTGGAACTGGCAGTCTGCAGGGTTATTGCTACTCGTATAAACTTTATTCTCGTTATTCAACTTTATGACTTTGTTCTCGTAATATAAGTTTTTTTTCTCATAAAATTCTGACTTTATTCTCATAATATTACAACTTTATACTCATAATATTTTGACTTTATTCTTGTAATATTACAAGTTTTTTTTCTCATAAAATAAAGGGGAGGTGATGGTCTAGTGGTTAAGCGTTGGGCTTGAGACCAGAGGCTTCTCGTTTCAAATCCCAGCTTGACTGGAAAATCACTAAGTGCCCTTGGGCAAGGTCCTTAATCCCCTAGTAGCTCCCAGTGTGTAGTGAGTACCTTGTATGGCAGCACCCTCACATCGGGGTGAATATGAGGCATTATTGTAAAGTGCTTTGAGCATCTGATGCAGATGGAAAAGCACTATATAAATGCAGTCCATTTACCATTTAAAATACTGACATTATTCTTGTAATATTATGACTTTATTCTCGTAATATTACAAGCTTTATTCTCCTGAAATTGCGGCTTTATTCTTGTAATATTACAAATTTTTCTCATAAAATTACAACTTTATTCTCGAAGTCTAAAAAAATAAAAATGTGGCCTTAAAACAGCGTCGTAAATAATGAATAAATATGGTAATAAACAAAACAAAAACAAAAACCGATCATTTCCTTGGCTCACAGAAGAGCTGGTTTGATATCAGGTGTTCGCAAGAACGTAAGGACTAAAGTTTCATGCAATTAAAGATACTATCTCAGATGGAATGTGTTCCATCCTGTCAATCTGCTGTACTCATCTGTCTTTCTTGTTCAAGTGAAGAGGCGTCGTCACAGTTTAGTTGACATCTTAAAATCTAAGACCACGTTGTAAGAAGATGGATGGATGTGACAATAATAATACATTTTTTACACAGCAGAGACTTAAATGGACGGCATTTATATATAGACATTTTCCGTCTGCGTCAGAAGCTCAAAACACTTTACAGTAATGCCTCACATTCACACAGACACACACACCGAGAGCAATTAGTGGATTAAAGGCCTTGCCCAAGGGACCTTAGTGATTTTCCAGTCTAGCTGGGTTTTGAACTGAGGATCCTCCGGCCTGACGCCAACACTTAATCACTAGACGGATCACTTCGTTGAGGTGGAGAGGTTTGTGTGCCTCTCTGAACCTGAGAGCTGTGTTTTCTGGAGCGTTCGTGCTCCTGGTAGGGTCTCCCTTGGCAAATTGGTCTCAGGCGAGGGCCAGACTAAGAACTCCTTCACAGCGTGCAAAGTTTGGTCGAAGTGCGCACAAAGCAGGAATTGTATGCAAAACGTGTAGAATCGTACCTGCCTCTAATGCCTCGTACACCTGTTGCTACAATTATTTGCGCACAACAGTGGCTGAAAGACAGAGTGTGCGCTGTGCAAACCCATTGCACACTGTTCCTGCTCGAAAGACACTGTTGCGTGCACGATCTCTCGCACCAGGATTGTGCATGCCTGCCCGTCAGTGCGATGTTTCATGGTGCGCTAATTCGAACTGTTTGGCGCTGTTTTGCTGTATTTGACTAAACTTTGCACTATGTGCGAAGGGGCCCTAAGAATCGTTGACAAGACACCATGACAGAATGAGGCAGAGGAAACGTGACACAGGGGAGGCCTGGGGCCCCTGTCTGGAGCCTGGCCTGCACAGTGGGCCAGTCAGCGAGTGCCTGGTGGCTGGGCTTGCCACGGAGCCTGGTCAGGCACAGGCTGAAAAGGCAACGTGGACTTTCCATCTCCACCCTGTGGGCTCATCACCGCTGGGGTTGAGTGTGTTGTCCCATGGGTGGCAGTGAAAGTTGAGGGCCTTGACAGACCAAGTGGCAGATGCTAGCTCTGGGAGCGTGGAACATCACATCGCTGTGGGGAAAGGAGTTGGAGCTTGTGCGGGAGGTGGAGTGCTACCAGCTTGATCTGGTGGGCCTCGCCTCCACGCACAGCCTTGGCTCTGGAACCATTCTATTTGATAAGGGTTGGACCTTATTCTTCTCTGAGGTTGCCCAGGGTGTGAGGCGTCGGACGAGTGTGGGGATACTAACGAGCCCCCGGCTGAGCGCTGCTACATTGGACTTTACCCCAGCAGATGACAGGGTTGCCATGCTGCGCGTTTGGGTGGTGGTTGGGTGGGGGGAGGATGCAGACTGTTGTGCATATGCACCAAACAGCATTTTGGAGTATTCTGTCTTCTTGGAGTCCCTGAATGGAGTCCTGTATAGGGCTCCAGGGGGGACTCTTTGTTCTGCTGGGGGACTTCAACGCACACATGGGCAATGACAGGAACACCAGGAGAGGCATGATTTGGAGGAACGGGCTCCTTGATCTAAACCTGAGCAGTCATTTGTTGTTGGATTTCTGTGCTAATCATGGACTGTCCATAACAAACACCAGGTTCCAACATAAGGATGCTCATAAGTGTACATGGTACCAGATCACTCTAGGCCGAAGGCTGATGATCAATTTTGTGATTGTATCATCTGATCTGAGGCTGCATGTTCTGTACACTCGAGTGAAGAGAGGGGCAGAGCTGTCAACTGATCACCATCTGGTGGTGAGTTGGATCATAGGGTGGGGGAGGACTTTGGACAGACCTGGTAAGCCCAAGTGGATAGTGTGGGTGATGAATGGAGGAGCCGACTGTCCAACAGATCTTCAACTCACACCTCCAGCGGAGCTTTTCTGGCATCTCTGTGGAAGTTGGGACATTGAACCAGAATGGGCAATGTTCAAATCTTCCATTGCTGAAGCTGCAGTGGGGAGCTATGGCCTGAAGGTCTTAGATGCCTCAAGGCGCAGCAACCCTCGAACACCATGGAAGCCGTCCGACTGAAAAAAAGAGTCCTTCTGGGATACGTTATCTCAGGGTGTGTACCATGCATCATGTAGTGTGGAATAAAAATCTGACAGGTTAAATAAGTTTTTTCCATCTTTAAGTGAAATAAAAGCAATATCTATACCGGGGGGTGAGTTACTCAAATTCTTGGTGGTGGTGGGTTAAACCCTACTCTTTATTCCTTAGAGCCGCATATGCAATTACACCATAAATGCCTACATAATGGAATCTGAGAAAACAAACTGACAAGGTAGAAAAGGTTGCACCCCCCCCCCAATCTTTAATTAAAATAATGCAAATACTTATTCTACTGGGGGAAGGTGCTTATCAAATTCCTTTTTTTTTTTTTTTTTTTTTTGAGGGGTGGGGATGAAACCAGAAACGTCATAAAGTAACAAGGCCAATAGTTATGGAAGGAAGAAGGCGGGTGCGTGTGCGCGCGCGCGCACACGCACCCTCGATTCACTGCAACTACCCATACAATTATAACATAAAAGCACACACACACACACACACACACACACACACCATGCAGTATGGAAAAATAATCTAACATCTTAAATCAAGAATTTTTTTATTTATTTTATTTTTTTATTTTCCAGCTGGGGGTGGATGTGGACGCTTCCTCGCATACCTTGCTTAGCAGGAGCAAGGCAGTAAAAATATTTGAGACTGGCCCTCAGAAGGAGGCGGGTTCGAACGGAGTGCTCATAAGCATAAAAACCAGGAGGATGAGCGCGCGCAGCTGTTAAAGACGACTACAGGTGTACTGAAGGTAAGCCACTCCCAGCTTTTATATCAGGTGTGCACCCTCGGGCATTTAAGGGTTTTTATTTAATAGTTAAAAAGAAAACGTTTTAAATATGTTACTTTGTTGTGTAGTATATTTGTTTTTACAAAGTTTATCCTTATCTCACCTTATGGCATGCATTTAGTCATTAAACGGTTCTTTTTTTGCCCATAATTTGCAGCGCCACCGGGTTAGGTTATCATTATTATTTTATTGTTATTTATTTATTTTTGACGTTTTAGATGAAGCAGGTGATCCTGGCTGTGCTGGCTGCGTGCGCCCTCATCCACAGCGCGCACTGCGACTCAGCTGAGGGTATATCTTTTTAATCTTTCTCTCTGCTAAAATTGGGAGTTAAATGGTGATTATTCAAAAAGTCACTCTTTTTTAACTTTGTTTTCTGTTTCTCTTCCAGACTGGTGTTATCACCTGCCAAGCTGCAGTGAGTAACTTTTTCTTTCTTTCATTATTCAGTTTGACAGATTTCTCTCCAGATAGTCAGATCTTTGTTTGGTCCTTTTTTAGATGATTCCACGTGGCCAATCAGAAATGCTTCACACTGTAATGGCACTCGCCAGTCTCCGATTAATATTGTGACTGCAAATGCCACAGTGGATTCCAGCCTGACCGCCTTCACCTTTTACAACTTCAGCAGCACCTCAGCCCTGAAGAAAATTGAAAACACTGGAAAGACAAGTGAGCACTTGATCATTATTATTTTTTAAAATCAATCAGCTATAAGGTTAGATTGACAGAAACGCATGCGCATCACTTAAACTTTCAATTTCAGATAACTTGGAACAAAATTCCAGATTTTTGTCTAATTGGAACTGTACATCCAAAATGTGTATCTCAGATGAGTTAAAATTTGAGCATGAGTGGGTTTCACCAAGATTCTCTAAGTTCTACTGAGTACTGTTTTTTGTGCATGTGATAACTTGAAGAAAACTCACCATATTTGAACTGGACATTCTAAATGAGTGTGTCTTAAAGAAGTCTGAATTCAACCGTGACTGGGTTCACAAAGGTCTTTTAAAACCGCCCACTTCACTGAGGCAGTATTTAGTCTTGTGCTCATGGTTACTTGAACAAAATGTACATGTTTTGCTAAATCTAAACTGGACATCACAAATGAGTTTGAATTGCATATGATTGGGTTTTTCCAAAATCCGCTAAGGACCGCCCACTTTCCTACGCATACAACTGATCCTTGTGCTCATAAGTCAAACAAATCTTACTGGATTTTCACCATATTAGAACTGTATGTCCTAATGCGTGTGTTTGCTTGGCACATTAAAAGAACCAACTTAAAGTTGTTTTCAACTGGTAAGTTCTTTGAACTTAAGTTAATAAGTTAGATCAACTCTAACTTGCAACATTAAGTTCAAACAACTTAATTCATTTAGATGTTACCAATTAAAACAATTTAAGTTGGTTTAACTATTTTTTTCCCAGTGTAGCTATTTTATGGTGCTTCTAAATTCTTGACGAGTCAACTACTAAAACAAAACAAACAAAAATCCCCTTTCATATATATATATATGAAATATGCACTGTTGTGGGTATTTGGGGAACCCTGATTATTTAATGTTGCAAGTATGTCAAAAGGCTGACTGTGCACAATCATAATTTTTGTCTTTAGTTGAACAATGGGCACGGAGTCTATTCTTTTCAGGGATACATTTAGACGCAATGTAACATGAGCTTCTGGAAAGTGTTCCTGAGGTTGATGTCATGCAAGATATAATCTGTTAACAATGGTGCCCAAATGAAAAACGCCATGCAACACAACTGACAAGAGCGTGATGCTTGCTGTGTGATGTCCCTGCCCAACAACTCCTTACTCAACTGGTTAACTACCAAATAAGATGATCACATATCTACTGTAAAATTAAGTAAATGTGATTTGACTCTGTGTTCATGTTTCACCAGTCAAAGTGGTCTTTAACAGCGGTGTTGCAGTTAGTGGAGGGGGTTTGCCTACCAAGTACAACAGCCTACAGTTCCACTTGCACTGGGGTAACGGCACCGAGCACCCCGGCTCTGAGCACACTGTGAATGGCAAACGTTATGCCATGGAGGTATCGGACTACATAATCCTAACTATGAGCTTTAAATTAAAGGTGGACCAGTAAATTAATTATTCAATTCTTGTCTTGCTTTCCCCAGTTGCACATTGTAAGCATGAGTGATGCCTTTACTAACACGAGTGACGCCATCAAGAACTCCACTGGACTGGCTGCTCTTGGTTTCTTCATTGAAGTGAGCAAAATATTAAGTTTGGTGCGCCAAAATTTTAGCACTTGTGATGTTTGTGTGCATGTCCCATTACATGCTGTTACATTAGTGATGAGGGGAGAGTTCAAACAACTTAATTCATTCAGGTTTTGTCAGGAACTCGAGGTGATATGGCACAGAAGGTTGTGGGACCCAAATGCAAAAACTCAGACAGTGGAATTGAAATTGAAAGGCTTTATTGGTCAAAACGAACTTGGATTCGGTACACAATTAGACAGTCAAGGATGCAGAGTACAGATAGTCGGCAGGCAGTGGTGGGCGTTCCGATAATCCAATAACAGATAATTGTCTTCCGATACATTTTTGTCCAATAACTTTTAGACTGATAACATAGTAAACAAAGATGAACAGTGATAAACACTTAAAATTTAAAGTCACTTGAGCACCTACCTGTTAAGTTTCCTAACAGATGCACACCTACCCTCTGCAGGCAAAAATGAACTAGTCTCACAAAAAAAAAAAAAAAAATCGTTCCCTTTAACACCATACTGACAGTGGCAGTATCACCCAAGTCATCCAGAGACATACGTTTAACTTATGGTTCAAATTTTAACCAAACTAATTTTGGACAAGTTATTTAAAATTACTGTCATGTCTGAAGTTTTATAAAGTGAAAATATCAGATATGTTTTAGTTTAAAGTAATGTGCTAATTTTAAGGTTTAGTGAGCACATGCTGTGCCCAGCAGTGCATTATGGGTGATAGGGTAATCTCAGTATGTTCACGACAGGACAAATGCATTTCAGACACTCTGTTCAAGCTCCACGGACAACAGCATTAAACTCTAGTGCCTAAAACTCTCGTGAATATATTCTCTGGGTTTATAGTTGTTGTATTTGCGTTTGTTAAATTCCACGCATCTTAAATGTAGCAGACATGGATTATCTGGGATTTTGTTTTGCAAGTTTTCAAGGCCTCTACTGCCATCTACTGGCCAGTAGTGTTCATGGCAGTATTCGCTCTAAGTACTAAGCGTCTGGGCACCAGTAGACTGCAGTGTTCTATTTATTTTGACCCCGGTTATATCAGATGGTTGTCAAATCAACTTTTTGGCTTTTTTGTTTTTACAAATTAAGTTTAAAAACAAAACAACAAAAAAAACATTACAAGACAGCTCTGCGGTGTTTGCACATGCACAATGCGAGCGGTTGGATGCTTGTAGCCCCTCAGCAGCAGGATAACCTCACGACGGCCGACCAGAATAATATCAAACAGGTTTGATTTTCATTACAAATAAAAAGGGAGTATTTTACAAAAGCACATTTATCTTTAAACACCAACACATGACACACGTCACATTAACGTGTTGGTTTACATAATGAATGACGGGACCAATCAATATTTAGCGGAGGCACTTTTACCCAGAATCTTTTGCGATCTGTTTGTTACAAAACCTCAGAATTAGTGCATTATTCAACATTAAAAGATATGTTATATTTTAACTTTGTACAAATGACAGAACTGACATTAATGGAGTTATTCTATCGGTATTAATGTTATTTATAAATCAAAACAATAAGTCAGCATGACTATTTTTCAAGACCTCCGCCTGACTGGAGCGTTCTAATTGATAGAGAGCTGGCTTTATGGCTGCTCTCAGGGTGCCTCTGTGCTGGAAGCTGTGCAGTAAACAAGAGCTTCCAGCAAGGGCAGGATGTTCAAAGACAAAAGCGTGGTTTCATTGTTTGGGTCTGTTGTTACTTTTAATATTACTAGAAGCTGTTTTGGCGTTAAAACTCAAATTCAGTTTATTAGTCGTTGTACAAGAGACAATCTTGGAATTTATCTGTTATTGTTATCTGTAACTTCCAATACATTTTTGGGTGGTTCATTGTTTTCTCTTTATCAAAGATAACTTTTCAGTTATCTGATATCGAAGTTAATTTTTTAGTTATCTGTGCCCACCACTGTCGGCAGGCAAAGGTGTCGTCAAAAAAGGCAGGCTCAGATCTTTTACACAGGCAGACAAAGTACATGGGCAGAAGCAAGACGAGGTCACAAAACAGAGCTAGGCTGGTACACGGCAAGACTAGGCAGAGCTATGAAAAGGCTGGTACGAGGACTGTGAAAATCAACGAACTGGCGGGGCTTGAGTGAAAACAGAGGGGTTAAATAACCAAGGAGGAAATGACGAAAGTGAGAACAGGTGTGTCGGAAGAATCAGGAAGGGGGCGTGACAAACAGAAGAAACAGAAAAGTTCAGGAGGGTGTGTGACTAAGTGCAAAAATACTGAACAGCAAAAACCAAAAGGTAATACTGATGAAGAAAAAACAAATGACAAAATATAGACAAGTGTAATGAGAGAGACAAAAGAAAACAGAAAAAAAAACCACATAACATGCTAACGGAAAAGAAATGACCCCAAAACTTAGTAAATATTGAAGTGAACAGACCAGCCAGAAAATAAGACTAAGACAAAACTAGAACGGAACTGACCATGGCTAAAGAATAAAAACTAAGAACAAATGGCAAACAAACCTACAGACTACATAACAGATAATGCCTAAAATGACTAAACAGAAAAGTCATGAACTGAAAACAAAACCAGAGACAAAAGTACAACCCCTGGCAATAATTATGGAATCACCGGCCTCGGAGGATGTTCATTCAGTTGTTTCATTTTGTAGAAAAAAAGCAGATCACAGACATGACACAAAACTAAAGTCATTTCAAATGGCAACTTTCTGGCTTTAAGAAACACTATAAGAAATCAGGAAAAATAATTGTGGCAGTCAGTAACGGTTACTTTTTTAGACCAAGCAGAGGGAAAAAAATATGGACTCACTCAATTCTGAAAAATTATGGAATCACCCTGTAAATTTTCATCCCCAAAACTAACATCCGCATCACATCAGATGATCTAAAAAGGAGTGATCACACCTTGGAGAGCTGTTGCACCAAGTGGACTGACATGAATCATGGCTCCAACACGAGAGATGTCAATTGAAACAAAGGAGAGGATTATCAAACTCTTAAAAGAGGGTAAATCATCATGCAATGTTGCAAAAGATGTTGGTTGTTCAGTCAGCTGTGTCTAAACTCTGGACCAAATACAAACATGGGAAGGTTGTTAAAGGCAAACATACTGGTAGACCAAGGAAGACATCAAAGCGTCAAGACAGAAAACGTAAAGTATATGTCTCAAAAATCGAAAATGCACAACAAACAAATGGGAGGAAAACTGGAGTCAACGTCTGACTGAACTGTAAGAAACCGCTAAAGGAAATGGGATTTACATACAGAAAAGCTAAATGAAAGCCATCATTAACACCTAAACAGAAAAAAAACAAGGTTACAATGGGCTAAGGAAAAGCAATCGTGGACAACTGGATGAAAGTCATATTCAGTGATGAATCTCTAATCTGCATTGGGCAAGGTGATGATGCTGGAACTTTTGTTTGGTGCCGTTCCAATGAGATTTATAAAGATGACTGCCTGAAGAGAACATGTAAATTTCCACAGTCATTGATGATATGGGGCTGCATGTCAGGTAAAGGTACTGGGGAGATGGCTGTCATTACATTATCAATAAATGCACAAGTTTACGTTTATTTTGGACACTTTTCTTATCCCATCAATTGAAAGGATGTTTGGGGATGATGAAATCATTTTTCAAGATGATAATGCATCTTGCCAGAGCAAAAACTGTGAAAACATTCCTTGCAAAAAGACACATAGGGTCAATGTCATGGCCTGCAAATAGTCCAGATCTTATCAAATTGAAAATCTTTGGTGGAAGTTGAAGAAAATGGTCCATGACAAGGCTCCAACCTGCAAAGCTGATCTGGCAACAGCAATCAGAGAAAGTTGGAGCCAGATTGAAGAGTACTGTTTGTCATTCATTAAGTCCATGCCTCAGAGACTGCAAGCTGTTATAAAAGCCAGAGGTGGTGCAACAAAATACTAGTGATGTGTTGGAGCGGTCTTTTGTTTTTCATGATTCCATAATTTTTTCCTTAGAATTGACTGAGTCCATATTTTTTTTCCCTCTGCTTGGTCTAAAAAAGTAACCATTAGTGACTGCCACAATTTTTTTTCTGATTTCTTATAGTGTTTCTTAAAGCCAGAAAGTTGCCATTTGAAATGACTTTAGTTTTGTGTCATGTCTGTGATCTGCTTTTTTTTCTACAAAATTAAACAACTGAATGAACATCCTCCGAGGCCGGTGATTCCATAATTTTTGCCAGGGGACAGAAAGCCAGACTAAAGCATAACAAGAAATGAAATAAACAGAACCAAACTAAGACTGAAGTGACTAAGGTACCTATAAATGAAAACAATATGGCAAAACAGCTACCAAGACAAAACTACACAGTACATGAAAGATGAACAGAAAACAAAACCAATGAAAACATGAACATGGCAGGAATACAAATACAGATGTACAGAACAAGAAAGCAAAGATCAATGAAAAATTCATGACCGGAAGCCCATCAAGGGCAGGATCATGACAGCACCCCTCCCCCAGGGGCCCACCTCCCAAGAACCAAGGCACAAGCTGACCATGGGAGGGAGGTTGGGGGAAGGGTTGGAGGGCACAGACAAAAGAGAGAATGGGCCAGAACCCAAGGGAACCGCCTACAAAAAGAGAAACATCGAGCGGGTGGCCAAAAAACCATGGAGGGACAAAAAGCCCTGCAGGAGGGTGACTAAGCAAAAAACGAGGAACATGCATGCAGTCAGGCAAACAAACGTGGAGTCCGGGGGACGACAGTGAAGCCAATGACGATAAGCAGGAGGTCGGCCAGAAGGGAGACAGGGCCTTGTGTCGGAGGTCGCAAGTGGACCTGGATCAGGTGCATGACATAAACCCCTGAAAACACAAAAACCCCCGCGAGCAAAAGGGCAGGAAGGAAGAGACAACCTTACCCCAGAACCAAGGAACCAGAGACCAAACATAGTACCGGGCCCCCAGAATAGGGAAGGCTGTGAATAAATGCCCAAACCCCATATTACTATGCAAAGAAGTCCAAAAAACAACAGGGAAATTGACAGACAAACAGCCAAATCTGGGCGCCTACGTCTGATAATTCTGACACCGGACATAAACAAAAATGCCGCAGTAAGAGGACTAACAAACCCAGCGAATGAATCAGATACAGCATAACAGTGAATAGACCACCAAGATAAAAGGCTATGGGAGCCACTGAAATACATGATGTCATCAAAAGAGTTAGAAGCAGCAAAAAACTGCTTAGCTGCAGTGTGCAAAAAGTAAATAAACCGACAAATGATTAGGGGGGCAAACAGGAACCAACCACTCCAGGATGGACCAGGGGGGTATCTTAATTGAGCTCAAAGATGGAGTGCCAACCAGTTCCCAACAAAAAAGCAAACAATGAAAGGACCAGACCAACAGGATCTCTCTTAAACACATATCAAAAGACAAGGTTACTATTAGCTTAGCACCGTAACAATACAAGAGCAATACATTTTGGAAAAAGGTTCTATACAAACCTGCCACTAAACGAAAACTATGGAGAAACATCCAGAAAAGCATGTTCAAGAAATTAAATAACAAAAAACTCAGTTCTGCAGATCGTAATCCCCAAGGTCACCTTTGAAGGTGGCGCTGATGATCGGTTCAGATGTAGTGTGGAGGTCGTGGACATGTCTGTGCTTTCAATAGTGGTGCGCGCTGTGAGTGTACACAGAAACGTCGCTGAAGACTTTGGAGATGAATGCGTAATTGACGTCTTATGCAGGGTGTGACCTTCTCCTGTAGTTCAGTCGCGGCTTCCTGGGACGGGAGATGCTCTGATGAATCTGAACGTGGGCGCGCAGCAGAAACACCACATGCTGCTGGGTTCTGGAGCGTCGTACTCGCCGTGGGAGGATCCTGTTGCATGTGAGTTGCTGGGAGCAGCGGTGTCCTCGGAGATGAGTGCATGACAGCAAACTTAGGTGGCGGGCATGGTGGAATTAAGTCGGCGGGCATGAGCGCTGCTGAGGACTGGAAGGATTTGCGCATTGTGGATGACTGCTGACACAGGCGCGCTTCAGCGAGTTGTAATGGCTTCAATATTTCTGCTGATTCAGGATCAGTGGACTTTGTGGGGCAGTCGGGTTGCATGACTTCTCCTGGTGACTCTGGAGACGAGAGTGCTTCTCTTGACCTTGGGAATGTCTTTGCTGCAGAGGAGTCCGGTAAAGGTTGCGCTGCTGCTTCCATCAAGGAGACGAGCGCAGACGCTCCTTCCACTGCCGGCAGCACGGGGAACGTGAGTGGGCCTGCTTCCTCCTGCGGCGTGCACTCGGCAGACAGGACGCGGTGTATGCGATGTTCATGTGATCTGGTGGCGTGCGCATTGAGTCAATTCAGCGCTTTCGTGGAATCGGAACAGGGATTCGACGAGGTGTGGCTTGTGGTGGTGCCGCACTCGGCTGCGGGACCGAACCTTTTGGCTGACATTTCTCAGCCAGCTTCAGCGTTACGCGCCGAGGCGCAGGTGTGGGTAGCTGAGGAGGCAGGAAGGATGGGGTGTGACAGTCTGTTGGTTACCCAGTGACGGTGAAGGAAGCGTCGTGACTGGTGTCGACGTCGATTGCTGGTGGAGGACTGGTGCATAAGACTGAGGCAGCAAGACTGCAGCGTTGGACAGCGTGATAGATTGGGGCGTGTCCGAGCAGGACTCTAGAATGTCGGCTTCAAACAAAAACGTCATGGGGTCGTCGATGTAGGTGGGAATCTGACCTTGCATGAACAGAGACTTAATGTTGGCGAGTTCTGGATAAGACAACATGATTCATGACAGGATGGCAATTCGGCAATTAGACCGCATCCTACAGGATCCGTTGTCATTCCTGCCGACCTGTGCTGTCCAAAAATTCATAAAATAAGTCTTGAATCTTAAAGAAGACAGTGGCCGTGTCCTGTAGATGTGACCCTTCTGTCTCTGATGTGTAATCATCGTTCAAGTCGATCCACTCAGACTCGCTGTCAAGGAGCTGGTGTGTGGGCGGCAGGTGCATTTCTGGCTGGCGTATCCAGGCCGGGAGGCTTCCTGCCGCAAACAAGTTGTCCAGAGCTTCTAATTCTGGAAAGAGATCATACAGCCGCTGACGTGAAATTAGACAGTAGACCATTATTCAGACAGAAATTCGTGATGAAGCAGTTTTGGTTGTATTATGGCCAAAAAATGTTTTTAAAATGGAAATAAATGTGTCCTGTTGAATTTTACCTTTAAAAAAAATCCAAAATAAAACTGATTTGGTTTTGATGCTTAAACCAAAAATACGACAGAATATGGAAAGCGTAAACAGACATATTATCAGTTATCAAGTTGTTCACCAATGAATATGGCTTTATACACCCTTCAGAAACCAGACACCCGTCAGCCTCAGGGTTGTCCATTTTGGTGCCACAGGTTGGCGGGCATGGGGCAAGGGCACTCGACATATCTGGGCAGGTGGTGCCAAAATGCACTTTCCCATGTAAAAGCTATTACTGCTTAAGTGTGGACAGTTATTCAGATTTCAGACAGTAGTTCGTCATATCATTAAATACAGTGAAATTGAGGGGTGGGAGGAGGTGAAATGGAGGTTGGTGGGCTTGGGGCAAAGGCACTTGACTAGTGATGGGACGAACAACACTGGTGCGTCAACACTGTGCCGAGCACACAAGAGTGAAACCCTGTATTGGTGCGTGTATCGCGTTAAGAAAAAAAAAAACAACGTGACCAATACAGGAACTGTGTCATTCGACTGCGCCGCGCCAAATTGTGTTTATAAGGAAACAAACTGTATCGACATGTTGCGGATTTGTTGGATGGAGTTTTGCTGTTGGATTTTTGCTTGCCCTCACCTCGTTCCACTGACTTCATCGATCGTTCAGACATTTCTCCAGTCTGGAATAATTTTGATCTTTTGGCGCCAAATAAGGTACATCTTTGTTTACTGTTATTTTTCCCAATTAGATAAGTTTGTACTCCTTTACAATACTGGAAGAATAACCAGAAAACATATCCACACCTTTATCAACTTGCACTGAAATTTTTATGCTCACCATCTTCATCTGTACCCTGTGAAAGAGTTTTTTCTAAGGCAGGGGAACTGGTGTGTAAGAGGAGAAATCGCCTTGGAGCAAAGACACTTCAGAAACCTTTGTTCCTCAATAAAATGCATAAATGAATCTATTTTTAGTCTTTTATTTTGTATGCTTTAACACATAAGTTAACAAATTTCCATACATAAGTTACAAATTTTAACTCTGAATTTTAAATTTGCTATATTTTACAAACCAACTCAGTTTAGCATTTACACAAACAAGGTTTTAAACAAATTTTAAACTCTTCTCATGACCAGCTTAACTCGACACAAATTGAGCACATGAAGTTATGCAATGATGAGATCATATCTTAAATAAAGAAGAAATTAAATTAAGAAAAAGGATAAATTAACTATTTCACAGGCTGATGTTGGGTTTGCAGCACCTTAGCTTTTCCATCTTATTTACCTACAATGATTTTATAACTACTGCAGGGGTCACTAATGAGCGACCAACACAGTGCCGACAGTTTGTGTAGTGCGTCAATACACTCCTTGACGTATCATCATCCCTATCACTACACTTGACAGATCTGGGCAGGTGGCGCCAAAATTCACATACCCATGTAAAAGCTATTACTTCTTAAATGTGGACAGTTATTCAGAGCAGAAAATCAGAATTTTTGAAATATTTGTACAGTAGTCACTTGTCATCTTGACTATTTTTTAATTTTTAAATTGTCACTTTTATTTCTACTTTTTTATGTGCAACTGTCAGTTCTTTTCATAATTGTTTTTGCAGCACTTTTTTTTGAAACTAAAGCTGTGACTAGAGTGAGGTGTAAGGAGTTGACAGATTTAATTCAAAGCACAAGCCTAATAAATGAGTGTCTGTTTACGCTTTCCATATTCTGTTGTATTTTTGGTTTAAGCATCAAAACCAAATCAGTTTTATTTTGGATTTTTTAAAGGTAGAATTCAACAGGGCACATTTATTTCCATTTTAAAAACAGTTTTTGCCCATAATACAACGGGAATTGCTTCATCGCGAATTACTGTCTGAATAATGAACTACTGTCTAACTTCACGCAGGTCGTACAGCCAGGGGTTCTCCTCCACCACGTTCCACGCTTTGTCCAAAAACTCACATTTTTTTCTTTGGAGTGTAACAGGTGTGAAAACAGTTAAAGAAAAATTTACCTCAGAAAAAATGTCCTTGATGAGGGCCAAGTCCGGGTCCATGGCAGAGAGAGAGCTGACAGACATGACTGGGAGTGAGCTTGCTGAGTACCGTTTATGTCCAGTTCATTCTGTCAGGAACTTGAGGTGATGTGGCACAGAAGGTTGTGGAACCCAAATGCAAAAACTCACAGACACTGGAACTCAAAGCGTCAAAGCGAGCTTGGATTCGGTACACAGTTAGACAGTCAAGGATGCAGAGGTACAGATAGTTGGCAGGCAAAGGTGTCATCAAAAAAGGCAGGCTTAGATCTTTTACACAGGCAGACAAAGTTCGTAGGCAGAAGCAAGACGAGGTCACAAAACAGAGCTAGGTCGGTACACAGCAAGACTAGGCAAAGCTATGAAAAGGCTGGTACGAGGACTGTGAAAATCAACAAACTGGCGGGGCTTGAGTGAAAACAGAGGAGTTAAATAACCAAGGAGGAAATGAGGAAAGTGAGAACAGGTGTGTCGGAAGAATCAGGAAGGGGGCGTGGCAAACAGAAGAAACAGAAAAGTTCAGAAGGGTGGATCTTTTGCTAAAACCTGAAAGGTTTGTAGTGGAGGAAAAAACCCTAACTGATTGTGTGTTCTTTCTCAGGCAAAATCCACCAGTGAGACTGATTTGCCTGTGAGCTGGAAAAACCTGTCCTCCTACTTAGCAAGCATCTCCTTGAAAGGTACGACGGCCATTTATGCATGATTAAAATAAATTCACTTAAAACAAATCAGTCTGTACCGATCTGCAAGCGCCGAGCGCACTTGCTTCCCAAATGAGCCCCGTGTTCACCTGTCCCCCTTTTCTCCATGTACATCTGGAGTTGTCAGAACTTGCATTTGGCATAAAAGTTGTGCCAAATCAAAGTGGAGATCTGTATCTGACACTACCTACCCCACGTCATGGAAAGATTGAGAAGTGAAAAGAAATTCCCAGCCACAATCCTGATGGTATGTTTGTTTTTAGGTCAGTCTGCAACCATCCAGCATGAGATTTCTTTGAATGATCTCCTGTCTGGAGTGGATTTGACTCAGTATTATCGCTACCTCGGCTCCTTAACCACTCCGGACTGCAACGAAGCCGTAATTTGGACTGTGTTCAAGGAACCGATCAAAGTCAGCAGAAACTTGGTGAGTTGGCACCTGGTCCTGCATGGAATGGAATGTTCAACTCATCCTGTCCAACTGAAACTAACATGATCTGTGTCTTTGTCCAGATCAATATCTTCAGCACACTGCACATCAACACCACCAACTCGTCTGCACTGATGATCGATGTTTACAGACGCATCCAGCCATGGCAAATGGTCACAACAACAGCAAATCAGTCCAGCGGCGGCCCTGCCTCCACCTGCTACTCTGTGGGCCTGATGGTCCTCGGCCTTGCACTTTGTTGGTACTAGAGCTTGTAGCACATAACGCTGATCTGAACTTGCTCCACCTTCTCAGTTTGTGATGGTGCATGCAGAAAACTTACAAATCACTCAAATGAAGAAATGTATCCACACATAGGTCATGTTTGGTCAAATATAAGTTATATAACTGGTTGAAGAATTAAAGTTCTATAGCTTGCAGCACAATCATGTCTTGCAAATTGAACCTTTTTACAGCTATTCTACATGCAGATTTATCATTTTAACTATAAATGCACTTGCACAAGTGGTAACATTATTGCACTTTTTGCTTAGGCATTTGGAGGGGCAGAAGACACATGCCAAACTCTTATTTATAGACTTTTCCTCAGCATTCAATACCATCCAACCCTTTCTGCTTGCTGATAGGCTCCTCCATCATTTTAAACTTGATCCTCACCTGATTAGTTGGATAACTGGTGGTTGGCTCTCACTGCGGTATTGTATCACTTCCTGTTCCGGAGCACAGCGGTGTTTTGCTGTATCTGTTAGCTGTTTAATCTGCACAGTTAGATTGATCTAGTTACCTAGATAACGATTTGTTTCACAGTGTAATCTTCACGTGCCTTAACTAAAGCACTCCCTCTGCTGAATCACCTCTAAATTATTTACACATTATTCACTTTGTGTGTTTTTAGGAATGCGCTAGCTTAGCGCAGCTACTAGCTCTTAGCCGGTTTAGCATGGCGGCTTCTCCTGTCTCTCCCGCACTTTTCTGCTCTGGGTGTGAAATGTTTAGTTATTCCTCGGCCTCCTTTAGCAGTAATGGTACTTGTAATAAGTGTAGCTTATTCGTAGCTTTGGAGGCCAGGCTGGGCGAATTGGAGACTCGGCTCCGCACCGTGGAAAATTCTACAGCTAGCCAGGCCCCTGTAGTCGGTGCGGACCAAGGTAGCTTAGCCGCCGTTAGTTTCCCTCTGGCAGATCCCGAGCAGCCGGGAAAGCAGGCTGACTGGGTGATTGTGAGAAGGAAGCGTAGTTCTAAACAGAAGCCCCGTGTACACCGCCAACCCGTTCACATTTCTAACCGTTTTTCCCCACTCGACGACACACCCGCCGAGGATCAAACTCTGGTTATTGGCGACTCTGTTTTGTGAAATGTGAAGTTAGCGACACCAGCAACCATAGTCAATTGTCTTCCGGGGGCCAGAGCAGGCGACATTGAAGGAAAATAGAAACTGCTGGCTAAGGCTAAGCGTAAATTTGGTAAGATTGTAATTCACGTCGGCAGTAATGACACCCGGTTACGCCAATCGGAGGTCGCTAAAATTAACATTGAATCGGTGTGTAACTTTGCAAAAATAATGTCGGACTCTGTAGTTTTCTCTGGGCCCCTCCCCAATCGGACCGGGAGTGACATGTTTAGCCGCATATTCTCCTTGAATTGCTGGCTGTCTGAGTGGTGTCCAAAAAATGAGGTGGGCTTCGTAGATAATTGGCAAAGCTTCTGGGGAAAACCTGGTCTTGTTAGGAGAGACGGCATCCATCCCACTTTGGATGGAGCAGCTCTCATTTCTAGAAATCTGGCCAATTTTCTTAAATCCACCAAATCGTGACTATCCAGGGTTGGGACCAGGAAGCAGAGTTGTAGTCTTACACACCTCTCTGCAGCTTCTCTCCCCCTGCCATCCCCTCATTACCCCATCCCCATAGAGATGGTGCCTGCTCCCAGACCACCAATAACCAGCAAAAAATCTATTTAAGCATAAAAATTCAAAAAGAAAAACTAATATAGCACCTTCAACTGCACCACAGACTAAAACAGTTAAATGTGGTCTATTAAACATTAGGTCTCTCTCTTCTAAGTCCCTGTTAGTAAATGATATAATAATTGATCAACATATTGATTTATTCTGCCTTACAGAAACCTGGTTACAGCAGGATGAATATGTTAGTTTAAATGAGTCAACACCCCCAAGTCACACTAACTGCCAGAATGCTCGTAGCATGGGCCGAGGCGGAGGATTAGCAGCAATCTCCCATTCCAGCTTATTAATTAATCAAAAACCCAGACAGAGCTTTAATTCATTTGAAAGCTTGACTTAGTCTTGTCCATCCAAATTGGAAGTCCAAAAACCAGTTTTATTTGTTATCTATCGTCCACCTGGTCGTTACTGTGAGTTTCTCTGTGAATTTTCAGACCTTTTGTCTGAGTTAGTGCTTAGCTCAGATAAGATAATTATAGTGGGCGATTTTAACATCCACACAGATGCTGAGAATGACAGCCTCAACACTGCATTTAATCTATTATTAGACTCAATTGGCTTTGCTCAAAATGTAAATGAGTCCACCCACCACTATCTTAGATCTTGTTCTGACTTATGGTATGGAAATTGAAGACTTAACAGTATTCCCTGAAAACTCCCTTCTGTCTGATCATTTCTTAATAACATTTACATTTACTCTGATGGACTACCCAGCAGTGGGGAATAAGTTTCATTACACTAGAAGTCTTTCAGAAAGTGCTGTAACTAGGTTTAAGGATATGATTCCTTCTTTATGTTCTCTAATGCCATATACCAACACAGTGCAGAGTAGCTACCTAAACTCTGTAAGTGAGATAGAGTATCTCGTCAATAGTTTTACATCCTCATTGAAGACAACTTTGGATGCTGTAGCTCCTCTGAAAAAGAGAGCTTTAAATCAGAAGTGCCTGACTCCGTGGTATAACTCACAAACTCGTAGCTTAAAGCAGATAACCCGTAAGTTGGAGAGGAAATGGCGTCTCACTAATTTAGAAGATCTTCACTTAGCCTGGAAAAAGAGTCTGTTGCTCTATAAAAAAGCACTCCGTAAAGCTAGGACATCTTACTACTCATCACTAATGGAAGAAAATAAGAACAACCCCAGGTTTCTTTTCAGCACTGTAGCCAGGCTGACAAAGAGTCAGAGCTCTATTGAGCTGAGTATTCCTTTAACTTTAACTAGTAATGACTTCATGACTTTCTTTGCTAATAAAATTTTAACTATTAGAGAAAAAATTACTCATAACCATCCCAAAGACGTATCGTTATCTTTGGCTGCTTTCAGTGATGCCGGTATTTGGTTAGACTCTTTCTCTGATTGTTCTGTCTGAGTTATTTTCATTAGTTACTTCATCCAAACCATCAACATGTCTATTAGACCCCATTCCTACCAGGCTGCTCAAGGAAGCCCTACCATTATTTAATGCTTCGATCTTAAATATGATCAATCTATCTTTATTAGTTGGCTATGTACCACAGGCTTTTAAGGTGGCAGTAATTAAACCATTACTTAAAAAGCCATCACTTGACCCAGCTATCTTAGCTAATTATAGGCCAATCTCCAACCTTCCTTTTCTCTCAAAAATTCTTGAAAGGGTAGTTGTAAAACAGCTAACTGATCATCTGCAGAGGAATGGTCTATTTGAAGAGTTTCAGTCAGGTTTTAGAATTCATCATAGTACAGAAACAGCATTAGTGAAGGTTACAAATGATCTTCTTATGGCCTCGGACAGTGGACACATCTCTGTGCTTGTTCTGTTAGACCTCAGTGCTGCTTTTGATACTGTTGACCATAAAAGTTTATTACAGAGATTAGAGCATGCCATAGGTATTAAAGGCACTGCGCTGTGGTGGTTTGAATCATATTTATCTAATAGATTACAATTTGTTCATGTAAATGGGGAATCTTCTTCACAGACTAAGGTTAATTATGGAGTTCCACAAGGTTCTGTGCTAGGACCAATTTTATTCACTTTATACATGCTTCCCTTAGGCAGTATTATTAGACGGCATTGCTTAAATTTTCATTGTTACGCAGATGATACCCAGCTTTATCTATCCATGAAGCCAGAGGACACACACCAATTAGCTAAACTGCAGGATTGTCTTACAGACATAAAGACATGGATGACCTCTAATTTCCTGCTTTTAAACTCAGATAAAACTGAAGTTATTGTACTTGGCCCCACAAATCTTAGAAACATGGTGTCTAACCAGATCCTTACTCTGGATGGCATTACCCTGACCTCTAGTAATACTGTGAGAAATCTTGGAGTCATTTTTGATCAGGATATGTCATTCAATGCGCATATTAAACAAATATGTAGGACTGCTTTTTTGCATTTACGCAATATCTCTAAAATTAGAAAGGTCTTGTCTCAGAGTGATGCTGAAAAACTAATTCATGCATTTATTTCCTCTAGGCTGGACTATTGTAATTCATTATTATCAGGTTGTCCTAAAGGTTCCATGAAAAGCCTTCAGTTAATTCAAAATGCTGCAGCTAGAGTACTAATGGGGACTAGAAGGAGAGAGCATATCTCACCCATATTGGCCTCTCTTCATTGGCTTCCTGTTAATTCTACAATAGAATTTAAAATTCTTCTTCTTACTTATAAGGTTTTGAATGATCAGGTCCCATCTTATCTTAGGGACCTCATAGTACCATATCACCCCAATAGAGCGCTTCGCTCTCAGACTGCAGGCTTACTTGTAGTTCCTAGGGTTTGTAAGAGTAGAATGGGAGGCAGAGCCTTCAGCTTTCAGGCTCCTCTCCTGTGGAACCAGCTCCCAATTCAGATCAGGGAGACAGACACCCTCTCTACTTTTAAGATTAGGCTTAAAACTTTCCTTTTTGCTAAAGCTTATAGTTAGGGCTGGATCAGGTGACCCTGAACCATCCCTTAGTTATGCTGCTATAGACTTAGACTGCTGGGGGGTTCCCATGATGCACTGAGTGTTTCTTTCTCTTTTGCTCTGTATGCACCACTCTACATTTAATCATTAGTGATTGATCTCTGCTCCCCTCCACAGCATGTCTTTTTCCTGGTTCTCTCCTTCAGCCCCAACCAGTCCCAGCAGAAGACTGCCCCTCCCTGAGCCTGGTTCTGCTGGAGGTTTCTTCCTGTTAAAAGGGAGTTTTTCCTTCCCACTGTCGCCAAGTGCTTGCTCACAGGGGGTCGTTTTGACTGTTGGGGTTTTACATAATTATTGTATGGCCTTGCCTTACAATATAAAGCGCCTTGGGGCAACTGTTTGTTGTGATTTGGCGCTATATAAATAAAATTGATTGATTGATTGATAACTGACTTTTTAATTCACAGGTCACAGTGTGTGAGAGTCAACGGTGTTCTTTGTGTTCTCTCCTCTTCTACTGGCTCTCCTCAGGGTTGCTGCTTGTCACCCCTGCTTGATATTTTGTACACTGAGTGCAGTAGCAGTGTCAGTAACAGACACATCTTAAAGTTTGCTGATGATACAGTTATTGTAAGTCTTCTTCAGGGAGATGAGCAGGACCATGGGCCTGCTGTTGATGACTTTGTCTCTTGGTGTGAGGAGTCTTTTCTGGAATTGAATGTGTCAAAAACTAAAGATATGATTATTGATTTTAGGAAGTCTACCTGTTTTCCATCACCAACTGTTATTAAAGATGCTGATGTTGAGATGGTGGAGAGCTACAAGTACAAATATTTGGGTGTGGTCCTTGATAATAAACTTTGCTTCGAACCTCATGTTGATGTTATCTCCAAAAAGGTTCAGCAAAGATTGTGGACCTTGCTCATAGGGGGTCGTTTTGACCGTTGGGGTTTTTCTGTAATTATTGTATGGCTTTTCCCTTACAATATAAAGCGCCTTGGGGCAACTGTTTGTTGTGATTTGGCGCTATATAAATAAAATTGATTTGATTTGAAAGATTGTTCTTTTTGAGGAAGATGAGAACCTTCCAGGTTTCTTCTGAGATGACTCTTTTTTATAGAAGTTTTATTGAATTGGTTTTGACTTTTTGCATGGTTTGGAAATTTGAATTGTTCCAATAAGAGTCGTCTTGGCAGTCTTGTCAAAACTGCTGGAAAAATCTCAGGAAGTCAGCAGGCCGGGGTAATGTCTATTTATAACAGACAGGTCCTGAGAAAGGCTAATGCTATTCTGGATCGTCCTAATCACCCACTGAAAAGAGAGTTTGAGCTTCTGCCCTCAGGCCATTGTTTTAGGGCTCCTATGAGGAGGACTAAAAGATTTCAGGTCTCGTTTATCCCTAGTGCAATTTTATTACTTAATGGCAATTAGCCTTTGATGTTCTTGTTTATTTTGCGCCACTATTGCTTATTTGCACATTGCACTTCTGCAATATGAGGTCTATTAGAAAAGTATCCGACCTTATATTTTTTTTTCAAAAACCATATGGATTTGAATCACGTGTGATTACATCAGACATGCTTGAACCCTCGTGGGCATGCGAGAGTTTTTTCACGCCTGTCGGTTATGTCATTCGCCTGTGGGCAGTCTTTGAGTGAGGAGTGGCCCACCCTCTCATCGTTTTTTCATTGTTTAGGAATGGCTCAGAGACTGCTGCTTTGTTTGATCAAAATTTTTTCAAAACTGTAAGGCACAACTGAATGGACACCATTCGATAAATTCAGCTGGTTTTTGGTAAAAATTTTAACGGCTGAGAGATTTTGGTCTGTTAATGTCGCCGTAAGGATGGCCCACGGTGCCTGACGGCGATCTGCGCTTCGAGGCGGCAGCGTCTCGCCGTTTCAAGTTGAAAACTTCCACATTTCAGGCTCTGTTGACCCAGTAAGTCATCAGAGAACATAAAACTTTCAGAAGAAGTCGGCATGAGGAGTTTATTCGGACATTCCATTGTTAACGGACATTTTGTAATGAAAGAACGTGCGGGCAGAGTCGCATGTCGGGCCGGACCCGACCGCGGGGGGTCGCGACCAGAAAAACACCTCCGTTGGAAACCTTAATGGGCAAGTTGGAACATGCCCAAGCTGTTAAACAATTTCTCAGTTACTCACTTGTTGAAAGCCATCAAAAGCCGCCTGAATTTTACAAATGGTTTTCAACACGGAGGTGTTTTTCCTGTCGCGGCGCACACAGATTCACCGAGTCGTCACGGAAACGACTCAACGAATTTGCGCGCACGTCTTTCATTACAAAATGTCCTTAAACAGTGGAATGTCCGCATAAACTCCTCATGCCGGCCTCTTCTGAATCTTCTCTGTTCTCTCACGATGTCCTGGGTAAACAGAGCCTTAAATTAGGATGATTTCAGCTTGAAACAGGCCGACGACGGCGCGTGGAAGCGCTGCAGGACGTCCCGCTCCGTGGGAAGTCCTTACAGTGACAAACACCCCATAATCTCTCATCAGCCGTTAAACCTTTCACCGAAAACCAGCTGAATTTCTTGAATAGTGTCCACTCAGATATTCCTCACAGGTCCAGAAAAAAGTTTGATAAAGCAACGCGCGCTGTCTCGAGCAGCGTGTGAAACAAAGGAATTCAGCCGAGAGGGCGGGACCGCATCTCACTCAAGGCCTGCCCACAGGGAAATGACGTCACCGACACGCGTGAAAAAACTCACGCATGCGCACGAGGGTTCAAGCATGGTTGGTGTAATCGCATGTCAATCAAATCCATATAGTTTTTTTTTTTTTTTATAAAACTGCCGGTTAGTTTTATAAGTTACCTCGTACTTTGTTTTTGGCATGGACTCTGAATTGAATATTTGACATTGTATGGGTATTGTTTTTATTATGTTTGATTCTACACTTTTAATTGGGTCTTCTTTTCACTGTTAATATTGTTATCTTTGTGTACCTTGTCTTTTGTGTGCTCCTGCTGCAACATTAATTTCCCCTTACGGGACAATAAAGAAATTCTGATTCTGACAAACTGATCTTTAATGTTGTACTGTATACTTAGAGTTAAGATGCAAAATGTTATAAGCCCACTTTTAGGAAAAATGCAACTGGAAATGTGAATTCACAGCAAAACACATTAGAAAATGTGCAAGTTACATAAATAAAATGCTGTTCAAATTCTTTATTTTTCACACTGGTCATGACCTAAGCAGGTGCATGTTGGCTTCAGCTAAAAATGTGTAGTTTTGGACTTGATGTTTTGCATCGAAACTCTTCATATTTTATGCTTGACGCATAAATCTATTTATGTGAGGTTCCCCGTTGATGCGGTTTTTACAGCGGTTTGCATCAATGTGATTGTTTATATTAAGGTGTTTTGACAAACCGCAGTTACATCAAGTTATTACATTAAAGAACTTCTGCACATTTTGTTAAAATAAGAACTTAGCAGTGGACCTAGTTTAGATGTCCGATACAGCGATCTATCCTGTCCTTTGACCTGGATGTTTGTAGGTGAAAATTACCATTTCCCAACATCTGACTTTTTAAAATCTTGTTCTGATATTTAATTTATAAACTGCCACAGTGCCACTTTACAGCTACGATTTAGCCATATGGCCAATGTCATCTAGTTGGCTCATGTGCTAGTGTAGCATAGTGTAGCCTGTTTGCACACCATGGAAGTAGTAGATCATCCAGGTACCTTCTGATTACTACTAAATGAGTATTTGGGGCATGTTATCAATTGTGATAACCTGCTTTTTGCCTCCTGTATCATAAGCTAGTACAATCGTTTGCTGAAATAGACAGAAATGATCCCTTTTGACAGTTTATCACAGTGAAATCATTCTACATTTGTGAATAATGGCTAAGGATGGAGAGCATTTTAGACTTCAAATCAAGGAGAGATCTCAACTTTATAGTCGATCAACTTTGCCTCCCGTTTTGACCGTGACGATATGAGGAAATGCGATTAAACTGGTCAACACAATTTTTCTTGCATTGAGTTTTTCAATAGATTTTGGGTGATCTGGGGGTGCTGAATCCAAATTTGGTGTTAGTTTTTACCAATTGCATCACATTTTTGAGATATGAAAACATATTTCTCGTATCAAGCATTGAAGCAAAAGCTTCAGTGCTTAGCAGTGTCAAACCCATGAGTGAATGAGCAAATTTTGCGTAATCCATAAATACGGAACATGTGTATTGGAGAAAACATGATGTGAGAGAGGAATTCTGAGCTCAGATTCGGATTCAGCACTCAAAAATTACCCTAAATCAGTTCTCAAAGACTTGGAAAGAATTTTTTTTTATTTTTTTTGTTTTTTTTTGTACCAGTGTTATATTCCACTTGAAAGGGGAGAAGAAAGAAGTGCCAAACAACTGAATGTAGATCTTTTGGCTTGCAGTGATTGAAATGTTGATATTGACATAATTATGGCCATATAACCAAAGTATTTACTTAAGTGGTATGGTGTACTGTAAGGGAAGGGGGGGGGGCATTCCTGTTTGGAGCTTTTTCTATATGTGCACTTGTATAATGTTATAGCATGAAAAGCAGTGAGACATTTGTGCAATCTGCCAGTGTAATGAAGGCTTGACGGGTTGTGAAGTCCATTGAACACTGTGAATTCCTTTGGCATGCTTATTTGCACATTAATTATATGAAATGTTGAATAAATATTGAATCTGGTGTCCGTTCCTCTCTGTTTGTCCCTCACATGAACTCATGAACTGACCAATGATTTAACTCTACTGTTCCACTTGGGCGGGAGATGTGATTTTAAGCAGACTTGAATGTACAGTAGTGTTCATAATAACAGTAGTGCTATGGAACTAAAAAGATTAATCCAGGTTTTGAGTATATTTCTTATTGTTACATGGGGAACGAGGTACCAGTAGATTCTCACAAATCCAACAAGGCCAAGCATTCATGATATACACACTCTTAAGGCTATGAAATTGGGCTATTAGTAAAAAAGGGGTGTTCACAATAATAGTATCATCTGCTGTTGATGCTACAAACTCAAAACTATTATGTTCAAACTGCTTTTTTAGCAATCCTGTGAATCACTAAACTAGTATTTAGTTGTATAACCACAGTTTTTCATGATTTCTACACATCTGCAAGGCATTAACTTTGTTGGTTTGGAACCAAGATTTTGCTCATTTACTAGTGTGCTTGGGGACACTGTCTTGTTGAAACACCCATTTCAAGGGCATGTCCTCTTCAGCATAAGGCAAAATGACCTCTTCAAGTATTTTGACATATCCAAACTGATCCATGATACCTGGTATACGATATAAAGGCCCAACACCATAGTAGGAGAAACATGCCCATATCATGATGCTTGCACCACCATGATTCACTGTCTTCACTGTGAACTGTGGCTTGAATTCAGAGTTTGGGGGTCGTCTCACAAACTGTCTGTGGCCCTTGGACCCAAAAAGAACAATTTTACTCTCATCAGAGTCCACAAAATATTCCTCCATTTCTCTTTAGGCCAGTTGATGTGTTCTTTGGCAAATTGTAACCTCTTCTGCACGTCTTTTATTTAACAGAGGGACTTTGCAGGGGATTCTTGCAAATAAATTAGCTTCACACAGGCGTCTTCTGTCACAGCACTTACAGGTAACTCCAGACTGTCTTTGATCATCCTGGAGCTGATCAATGGGTGAGCCTTTGCCATTCTGGTTATTCTTCTATCCATTTTGATGGTTGTTTTCCATTTTCTTCCACATGTCTCTTTTTTTTTTTTTTTTTGTCAATTTTAAAGCATTTGAGATCATTGTAGAATGAACAGTCTATACTTTTTTTGCATCTGCATATAAGTTTTCCCCTCTCCAATCAACGTTTTAATCAAACTACGCTGTTCTTCTGAACAATGTCTTGAACATCCCATTTTCCTCAGGCTTTCAAAGAGAAAAGCATGTTCAACAGGTGCTGGCTTCATCCTTACATAGGGGACACCTGATTCACACCTGTTTGTTCCACAAAATTGACGAACTGACTGACTGAATACTATTATTATACTATTATTGTGAACACCCCCTTTTCTACTTTTTTTTTTTTTTACTAATAGCCCAATTTCATAGCCTTAAGAGTGTGCATATCATGAATGATTGGTCTTGTTGGATTTGTGAGAATCTACTGCATCTACTTGTACCTTGTTTCCCATGTAACAATAAGAAATATACTCCCAACTTTTTTGAAATATGTTGCAGGCATCCATTTCAAAATGAGCAAATATTTGCACAAAAACAAAAACGTTTATCAGTTTGAACATTAAATATCTTGTCTTTGTGGTGTATTCAGTTGAATATACAAAGTAACCGTTACTGACTGCCACAATCTTTTTTTCTTGATTTCTTATAGTGTTTCTTAAAGCCAGAAAGTTGCCATTTGAAATGACTTTAGTTTTGTGTCATGTCTGTGATCTGCTTTTTTTCTACAAAATTAAACAACTGAATGAACATCCTCCGAGGCTGGTGATTCCATAATTTTTGCCAGGGGTTGTAGGTTGAAGAGGATTTTTGCAAATCGTATTCTGTTATTTATATTTTACACAACGTTCCAACTTCATTGGAATTAGGGTTGTATGTCAAATTAGAGTCTGCGATTTTGTAGAACTGGAGATTCTACTAGTTGAATCTCTGACTGGAAACTCTACTAGCAGAGACTCCATTTCTACCAAGCCGTTCATTATCATGACAAGATG
Organism: Thalassophryne amazonica; assembly: GCF_902500255.1. Taxonomy (NCBI): domain Eukaryota; kingdom Metazoa; phylum Chordata; class Actinopteri; order Batrachoidiformes; family Batrachoididae; genus Thalassophryne; species Thalassophryne amazonica. Next base: position 52,746,374 of record NC_047120.1, on the reverse strand, counting down.
ACATCTAGACATAGAATGACAGCAACACCTTACTATGGAAATTAGAAAAATATCTGTCATATCAGCTTCACATTAGAGCCACACTTTGCTGAAGTGATCACAGTAAGAAAGTAAGAACTTGTAATTAATGGAAACTCTACTAGTAGATGTCTGATCAGTGTCTCTACTGTGATTCTGCCAGTAGATTCTCAGATTGGAGTCCCTACTAGCAGACTCTCCAATTCTACCAAATCGCAGACTCTACTTTGACACACACACAAACACACACACACTGTATATATATCAGCACATCAGAGCCTGTCCACTCCACCGCTCCACAGAGGACACTATCACCACAGCTCTCTCCACACCGCGCTGAGCCACCTGGAGCACCAGGGGAGCTATGTGAGGATGCTCTTTCTGGACTTCAGCTCAGCCTTCAACCACATCATCCCGGAGATCCTGGTCCAGAAACTGATACATCTGGGCATCTCCACCCCCATCCGCCAGTGGATCAAGGACTTCCTCACAAACCGCCCCAGTCCGTGAAACTTGGCCCCCACCTTTCTGCTCTCCGACCCATCTCTCAAACACAGTCATAAAGTTTGCGGATGATACCACCGTGATTGAGCTCACCTCAGGGGGGGGATGAGACTGACTACAGAGACGAGGTCAATTGACTGACAGCAAGGTGTTCAGCTAACAACCTGCCGCTGAACACCACAAAAACAAATGAAATAATCCTTGACTTCAGGAAGAACAGGGCTGACCCAGCCCCACTCTACATCCAAGGGGACTGTGTGGAAAGGGTCAGCTCCATCAGGTTCCTGGGAGTGCAGCTCTCTGACAGCCTCTCCTGCACTGCCAACACCACAGTGGTGGTGAAGAAAGCCCAGCAGCAACTCCACTTCCTGAGGGTACTCAGGAGAAACAATCTGGAGGAGAAGCTGCTGGTGTTGTTCTGCAGAGCCACCATCGAGAGCATCCTGATGTACTGCATCACAGTGTGGTACGGGGGGTGCACAGCAGCAGACAGGAGAGCGCTGCAGAGGGTGATCAAAACAGCCCAGGGGATCAGTGGTTGCTCTCTGCCCAGCCTGGAAGACATTGCCAGCTCTCGCTACCTCAGCAGAGCTGCCAGCATCAGCAACGACACATCCACCCCAGCAACCACCTGTTTGACCTACTACCCTCCGACCGACGGTATAGGTCAATCAAAACTAGGACAAACAGACTCAGGGACAGCTTTCTCCCCAAAGCGATCACTGCACTGAACAATAACAAATCATTCTAATCTGCACCTTTCAAGTTTCTTGTGCAATATCTGTAAACCATGTGCAATTTTCCCGTGCAATATGATTCCACAGTTGTATATAATTCTCGTTTTACATCTTACTTGGTCCCCATTTTATTTTATTTTATTTTATTTTACCTTATGTTTATATTAGTTGTACATATACTCTGAATAATTCACCGTTAAATTTCACTATCTTTTATTTGGCTAAAAATTACTCGCACCACGGAAAGCACCTTTTTGGAGTTGCACTCAAATCTCATTGCAATGCAGATTACAATGACAATAAAGGTGATTCTGATATTTTTTTTTACTAATAGCCCAATTTCATAGCCTTAAGAGTGTGCATATCATGAATGCTTGGTCTTGTTGGATTTGTGAGAATCTACTGAATCTACTGGTACCTTGTTTCCCATGTAACAATAAGAAATATACTCAAAACCTGGATTAATCTTTTTAGTCACATAGCACTACTATTATTCTGAACAGTACTGTATGCAGTTATCAGACCACACATCATGCAGTCTGAAAAACATAGTCTGACAAGTTAAAAAATTTTTCATGACTATGTTAAATGAAATAAAGTTACTCTTTGGTTGCAGAAACACATGCAGCAGGAAGTGGAGGTTGACACTTCCTCTCATAACATGTTTTGGAGAACAACACTGAAAATATTCAAGAGATTGGTCCCTCAGAGGGAGGCGGGTTCAAACGGAGTGATCACAGGGATAAAAAAGCGGGAGGACGAGTGTGTGCACCTGTTAAAGAAGACTAGAGGTGTGTCAAAGCAAAGATAAGCCATTCCCAGTCTTCACATCAAGGCCACACATTCTGGCATTTATTAGTTCAAAATGTTTTAAATGTTTTAGGTTGTTATGTAATTATGTATAATGCCTCCCCCTTCTGCAGGATGAATTCATAACGGACAGCGCTATTCAGAATTATTCAGTTATTCAGAGTAAATTTATGGTACTTGTGAAAAAAAAAAAAAAACAAACATCGTTCACTGTTTATACCCCTGTCACACTCGAGGCCAAATGAGTCTAAATCATGTCCGAATGAAAATTCAACCTACATTCGGGGAGAGTTGAGGTGCACTCGAAAACGTCGGACAGCATTCTCAGAGCAGTTCCACATATATTTGTACTGTGTTAATACTGTAACACAGTACAAATAATAATACTATAATACAAATAATAATAGTAATACTGAGGTATTACTGTTTACTGTTTCTGTACTCTGGTGAAATAATTTCCTTCGGGATAAATAAAGTTGATCTTATTTTTTTAAATTCATTTTACAAGGTTGTGTCATCTCCAAATAGTTTGAAATCTTATTTCTACCTATTCTATTTCTATTTATTGTCCACAATTTGAAACTGCACAGAATTTAGGTGTTTATTTATTTTAGATGAAGCAGGTGATCCTGGCTGTGTTGGCAGCGTGCGCCCTCGCCCCCAGTGTGCACTGTGACTCAGCTTCTGGTAAATCATTTTAATTTTACTCTCTGCTAAAACTGGGGGTTAAATGTTGATTATTACAAAAGTCACTTTTTCTAACCCTCTTTTCCAGATTGGTGTTATCACCTGCCAAACTGCAGTGAGTAACTTCTTTCTCTCTTTCTTTCATCATTCAGTCTCAGTGATTATCTCCAGACAGTCAGATCTTTATTTGGTCCTTTTTTAGATGATTCCACATGGCCATTCAGAAATGCTCCATACTGTAACGGCACTCGCCAGTCTCCGATTAATATTGTGACCGCAAATGCCACAGTGGATCCCAGCCTGACCGCCTTCACTGTTTACAACTTCAGCAGCACCTCAGCCTTGAAGAAAATTGAAAACACTGGAAAGACAAGTCAGTACATTATTTTTTTAAATCACCTACTATGCATAAGGTCCAAAGGAGGACCATACCATACCAACTTTATTTATAAAGCACTTTAACACAACCACTGATGACACAAAGTGCTGTACACTAAAACATTCATTAAAACATACATTTGAGTAAATGAATAAGAAATACAACTTAAAAACTATGTCTCACTGGGGCCGAAAGCCAAGGAGAAAAAAATAGATTTTTAAATGAACTTTAAAAATGGGCAGTGAAACTGTTCCATAATTTAGGAGCAGCAATAGAAAAGAGACCAACACGGTACATAAGGATGAAGAAGCTCAGAGAGGTAAGGCGGGACGACACTGTGAAGAGATTTTATAACGAACATAGGAATTTTAAAATGTACCCTAAAATATACAGGCAGTCAATGAAGTGAGGCCAATACAGGAGTTCTATGATCTTACTTTCGAGTTCCTCTCAAAAGTCATGCAGCAGCATTTTGAACTAACTGCAGACGCGAAAGTAGTGACTGATTGACTCCCACATAAAGTGAATTACAATAATCCAGCCGAGATGAAATGAAAGCATGGATCACTGACTCAAAGTGCTGCCTCAACAGAAAAGATTTCACAGTTGCTTACTGCCATCGTTGATAAAAACTGGACTTAACCACAGCTTTAATTTGGCTGTCCAATTTAAAACCACTGTCCACCTTAAAACTAAGAAAATGAATAAATTAAATAAATACAGAAACAAATACATAAATAATTAAAAATATAATGCAATCCTAAAATACCCTCAGCCATATGAGCATTGTCTTCTTTATAATTTGCAGTTGTTTAATAGGTATCCCAGTACAAAGTATACATATACGAGGTCTGTGATAAAAGTAACGGACCTTATTAATTTTTTCAAAAACCATATGGATTTGAATCACGTGTGATTACATCAGACATGCTTGAACCCTCGTGGGCATGCGAGAGTTTTTTCACGCCTGTCGGCTACGTCATTCGCCTGTGGGCAGTCTTTGAGTGAGGAGTGGCCCACCCTCTCGTTGATTTTGGCTCAGAGACTGCTGCTTTGTTTGATAAAAATTTTTTCAAAAACTGTAAGGCACAACTGAGTGGACACCATTCGATAAATTCAGCTGGTTTTCGGTAAAAATTTTAACGGTTGATGAGAGATTTTGGTCTGGTAGTGTCACTTTAAGGACGGCCCACGGCGCCTGACGGCGATCTGCGCTTCGAGGCGGCAGCGTCTCGCCGTTTCAAGTTGAAAACTTCCACATTTCAGGCTCTGTTGACCCAGTAAGTCGTCAGAGAACAGAGAACTTTCAGAAGTCGGCATGAGGAGTTTATTCGGACATTCCATTGTTAATGGACATTTTGTAATGAAAGAACGTGCGGGTAGAGTCGCATGTCGGGCCGGACCCGACTGTGGGGGGTCGCGACAGGAAAAACACCTCCGTTGGAAACCTTAACGGACAAGTTGGAACATGCCCAAGCTGTTAAACAATTTCTCAGTTACTCACTTGTTGAAAGCCATCAAAAGCCGCCTGAATTTTACAAATGGTTTTTCAACACGAAGGTGTTTTTCCTGTCGCGGCGCACACAGATTCGCCGAGTCGTCACGGAAACGACTCAGCGAATTTGCGCGCACGTCTTTCATTAAAAAATGTCCTTAAACAGTGGAATGTCCGCATAAAGTCCACATGCCGGCCTCTTCTGAATCTTCTCTGTTCTCTCACGACGTCCATTTATTTTTTGAAAAAAATAAAAAGGACCGCTTTTTTCATCATAGACCTCGTATATATAAATATACATTTATTGTTATTTACATTAATTATTAAGATCCTATTTGTCTGACTTACAATTTACATGTGTTCAATAAAGCCCCTCTATCAATCAATCAGTGATAAACAATATTTACATTTATGAGCTTTTGACAAGAGCGGAAGTTAGCTTTGAGTTAGCGGAAGTTAGCGTGGCACGCTATCATTTTATGGTAAAAGTAAATGCTTATTTCCATTTTTACACAAGGCCATCAAATATGGCCATCTGGTATTGGCAAAGTCTTTGCGTCCATCCATCCGTCTGTCTGTCTGTGCTCAGCATAACTCCAGTCCTATTACTGCCAGAGTCTTCAAATTCACAGGGAACATTCTTGAGACACAGACCTTGGACAAGTTCAAAGATGATTAACCTTGATGTATTTTAAGAGGTATTTTAAGAGGTTAACAATTCACATTCTGTCCTTATGGTATGATCTCACGAATGTAAGTGTGGTGACATCACTTCCTGGCTAGCTGCTAACTTCGCTTTGTTTTTGACTAAATATAACACCTTTCTCATATATTAAGTAAAAGCTAGCTTCTAAAACTGAAAACACTGTTTTTGTAACCCAGTAACACCTCTGGAGTGATTTACAAGATGTTTCACGGATGTCAGTGTGCACGCTAACGTCCGCTAGCCCAAAGCTAACTTCTGCTCTTATCAAAAGCTCATGTACACATACACGCATGCCATACTGCAGATGCTGCTAAAACATAAATATTGTTTATTATTGATTATAGAGGGGCTTTATTAAAGATGTACAAATTGTACGTATGACAATAGGATCTTAATTAATTAAACAACTGCAAATTATAAAGAAGATGATGCTCAGACGGGTAAGGATATTTTAGCATTGAGTTCTATTTTGATATGTGATGACAGGTTTGCTATGTTTATGTAGATTTTTCTCTGTCAAATTTCAGAGGGGGAGGCACACCAGCGCCCCCTATTGACAAACCACCACAGCTGTGTCCTATATATGTATATTGGCGACATGGTGTCTTAGCGGTTAGCACTGTTACCACACAGCAAGAAGGTCGTGGGATCGCTTCCCACCCTTTCTGTGTGGAGTTTGCATGTTCTCCCTGTGTCTGTGTGGGTTTCCTCCAGGCATTCCGGTTTCCTCCCACAATCAAAAACATGCTTATTTAAGATCTGCTCTCTGCCCCTGACTAAGGCAAAGTCTGTACATCTGGAGTTGGTCCCCGGGTGCCACACTGTAATTAGGATGGGTTAAATACAGAGGACAAATTTCCTTTTATGTACATACAATGACAATAAAGGGTCTATTGTTAAATATTAAAAAATATCCTCTGGTCTACAAAATGCAATGTAAAAACTTCAAGAAGAAAGTATAGGATGTAAGAAGTGTAGATGGTGAAGCTAAGTGAACATTTCTTGTGAGAATATTCCATCTTTTGAAATGTTTTTAATAACTGACTTGATTCAGTTCACACCGTGACCTTACGGAACTATTAGGAATCTGCAAGTGATATCGGTCGGCAATGAGAGCGGTAATTATTTAGAGTCAGTGTTTGCAAGGTGGGGTCCTTTCATTGTTTCACTGCATACTGAAGCATTTGAAATTACTTTACATTTTACAGCCAAATAACTAGTTTCACTTATACCAGTATCCTACATCGTTAATGCGTCACTAATTATAGGTGCACCTTAAAAAAAGTTTCTCATCATTCCAGCAGCCACCTCACGAGGGCAAAATAATGTAAGAGACAATGTTTAGAAGTAATGATTTCCACCCCCCACCCCCCACCCCTGCCAAAAAAAAAGCATTATGAGGGTGAGAGGGTGAGTACTTCTCAAGAACTGTGGCATAAAGCCTCAGTCCCACCGAATAATAAAGCCATGAATAATGAGCCATTTATGAATTTGCCAGAAATTTTAGTGATTATTTGAATATTGATCCACATATAAATCTATCATGTATCCGTACATCCGTAGCCTCTATGTGCCTCTAAGTACCTCGCATGTGCCAGGTATCAGGCTCTACTCAGCCACGACCGACCTGTCATTTGAGCCCCGTCCAGCCTCGAGTGGCATGATCCACGTCAAGCCACATATGATCCATGTAGTGCCATGTAATGTGACATTGGTGCACGTTTAGGTATGGGTTTAGTCCAAACCTCCAGTCCTCCCACACGTGGTCTCTTTAAAGTGTGGGCTTTCAATTCACAGCATATATTCAAGATGTCACATTTTTTAAACACAGTCCAAAAAAAGACACTCCTGCACAGTCCAACCTGTGTGCGCATCTGTGCACCAGGCTGCAGTTCACCTGTGTTCCAGAGTCATTAAATGTGCTTCTTCTCGCTGACTTTATTTCTTCCGCGGCTCACTGGTGATCCAACTTTTAACTTTGTGTTCATCCGTTATTGTCTCCAAAATCGCTCTCTTGTGCGCTCGCATTATGCGTAAATGCTCGTCTTGGGTGTGAGTCATTGCGTCAAAGCGGAGCTCATCTGATCCATAACAAGATGTTAAATCTACCATAAACATACTTTTACAGTTGCTTATGAAGAAGGAATGAACAAGCAGCTGTTTTACCAAGCTGTTACAATAAAAACATTATCTTTTCAACTGTTCCAAATATGTTCTCCACCTCAGTACATGAGACAGAGAGAGAAAAAAAGGGTCAAGATCAAACAGTCCTCTGTGATTCCAGAAGCAATTAGAGGTGTTTTCACCTGCTAAGCTCTGACAGAAAATGATTCATCCACTACAAAATAATTACTTTATATACAGTGTCAGGCGCACAAAGCAGGTGGGATTGTCATGATGAAGTGCGGGAGAGGGCAGAGCCAAAATAGCCTGTCTTTGTAGCTGCCAGGTGCTTGGATAACGGACTTTAACAGCCTCGTCCTCACCACAACCATGCCTCTAAAATCCTCGTAGTAGTAGTGTCAAACATACTAAAACTGAAAAATCAATCTCAAGTTTCAGCTCTTTATTATTACTGTCATACTGCACCAACTGACATCCCATCGATCGACTGGAGATGCCTGTTAGGTCCGTGACAAAGATTCATCAGGCTTGTTTTCTTGTAAAGTTCACCATTCGCCTGTCTAGCTTCCGCGTAAAATCGACGAGTACTCCGTCAAGCATCCATCATAAGTTTCAAAGTTGGGCACATGTCCCTTTTCAGTGATGTACTTGCGAAACTGGTTGGCTGCTGACTGTGTATTTGTGCGGTTGTTCTTCGCATCTTTTTCATGTAAAATTCATTTTAAGTCAGCGTCGCTAACACACACAAACCTGTCTTCTGCCATCTTGTCAACAAACCAACAGCCAAAGTAGGTGTTGTATCATGTTATCTGATTGGTCGTTATCGATAGAATGCGTCGCTTGATTAGCTAGCGCTACGCTGCACGTGAGGTGTACTCGTTTCGCATGCGCGGTCTACTCGGCTCCACCAGCAGTCAACTCAGCATGTGGTACAGCTCAGAAAGTGGTGAATGGGCCAATCAGAAGTTGGCAAAATTGCTTACCATATAATAAAGAAGGTTATGGGGTTGAACCTCAGGTGTGGGCATGTTATCTCATGGCACTCCAAGATTTTTGAGTGCAGAACTTAGCTAACCTTTTTGAACAGTCGACTATAGTTTACTAAAGCGTAAGGAACCGCTTGGTGGCATTTACCCCCTGAAGCTATTCCTCACTCGGCCTGTCTTAATGGAACGGTTAACTGCCGAAAAAGTCAACCACATATCTACTGTAAAGTGAAATGTGTTGTGATTTTTGACTCTATGCGTTCATGTTTTGCCAGTCAAAGTGGTCTTTAACAGCGGTGTTGCAGTTAGTGGAAGAGGTTTGCCTACCAAGTACAACAGCCTGCAGTTCTACTTGCTCTGGGGTAATGGCACCGAGCACCCCGGCTCTGAGCACACTGTGAATGGCAAACGTTACGCCATGGAGGTATCAAACTACATAATATCAACTATGAGCTTTAAATTAAAGACGAACCAGTAAATTAATTATTAAATTCTTATCTTGCTTTCCCCAGTTGCACATTGTAAGCAGGAGTGATGCTTTTAATAACACGAGTGATGCCGTCAAGGACTCCATTGGACTGGCCGCTCTTGGTTTCTTCATTGAGGTGAGCAAAATATCCATTCTGGTGCTCCAGAACTCTAGTATTTGTGATGCTTTTGTACATGTGTCTTGTTAAAAATGCTGTTTAATTGGGAGTATTAACATTTTAGTTCACCTTGTATGTTAATAATAACTTCAAAAATGATGTGGCAGAATAAAATCACTAAAATAACATATGGTTCAAGAAAACTGACATGTAACACTGCTCACATGGCACTTAGAAAATGTGTGGACATTCACACTATCATCACGAAAACAGTCAGCTGATGATCACTGTCGAGCTGGATGTGAAATTTGTCTAAGTGCCCCACGGGTGTGGCTTTGCAAAGAGCCACACACATGGCACATGTGTCTCGCACATGTGCACGTGTTGTGTTCCCCCCACTCCCCCTAACACATCTGGCGTGCCAGGGGTGGGGAGCACACTTGCATAAAATGCTTATATGTATGTACAGATCTGATCACATGGGGGCTGGACAGGCAGGTCTGAGTGTACACAGCACGGGGAGGTGGCTGTCAGCTGATCGCAGAACACTGACAACTGGATGACGGTTCAGTGCCCGCATTAAAAACACAGCGAGGACAGTTGTATAAATGATTACGACAATCCCCACATACGCAAGTACATAACAAATAACGAAAATGAATGACCACATAACACAAAGTGACACGTTGGTCTTAAAGATCTCTGCTCCAGGATGTCCCAGATGGAGGACACCTACTGTGTTTGGAAGGACATGAGCTTACAATATTTCTCCATGAGGCTCGTGTCTCTGCCTGCTGTCCTCACATGGAAATATATAAAACATTTTTTGCCTTTCTGCTGGGCTGCAGGCACTTTGTCCATGTCTGTGTTGATTTCAGCCATTTTTTCACACTGATTACAGGCCAGCGATGGTAGCTCAGTGGTAAAGTTTCAGGCTGGCAATCAGAGCTGTTGGAAAGTTGCCTGCCCGTTGGCGTGATGTTTTCGTGGTTCACTCATACGAGCTGTACCACCGTGAGTCGCCCTGAGTTGTACTTATTCGTACTATGTGTGATGTGGCCCTAAACAATGTTTTAAAGACTGTTTTAAAAAATCTCCCAAAAGAAAAAAAAAAGAACCTTGAAAAGTTTGATGTGAAGGAAAAGCCTAACTGAATGTTTTCGTTCCCAGGAAAAGCCAACCAATGAAACTGATTTACCTGAAAGCTGGAAAAACCTGGCTTCCTACTTGAAAAACATCTCTTTCAAAGGTATGGAAAGCCATTTTTGGGTCATTGCAAAAATTGCTCTTCTAAAACAGAAGGTCCCAGGTTCAAACCCACCTATGCCCCATTCTCCATATAGATCCTGACGGTATGTTTGTGTTTTTAGGTCAGTACGCTTCAATCCAGCATAACATTTCTCTGAATGCTCTCCTGTCTGGAGTGGATTTGACTCAGTATTATCGCTACCTTGGCTCCTTAACGACTCCGAAGTGCGAAGAAGCCATAGTTTGGACTGTTTTCAAGGAACCGATCAAAGTCAGCAAAAATCTGGTGAGTTGGCACTAGAGTGTGGACTCCCTATAGCGCTAACGTAACACTGCTGTGCCAACATGGGGACATGGCTGCCACTATCAAAGAGGCCAAAAAGGACGCAAAGTACCCGGATGTGCAATGCCGCCTCCGTGTTGAGTTGGAGTCTTTATCATTGATTGAATCCAGTAATGCTTCAAAGCAAATTTGTTTTATAGACAAATTTGATCTGTAAATGTTTGGTTGCCCTATATTTTATTTTACTTTATTATATATAAATAATACACAATAAGCCCCTTATGTTTTTCTTTACTTTTTAATTTTATGTGTGCAGCTATTTCAAGATTTTGTACAGTACCATTTTTGTTTGTAGTTGACACATAAAAAACATGGGTTTACATGGACCTTAAATGCGGTGCCTACCAGTTTTTGGTTTGCTTTTTAAATAAAGTAAAAAAAGTAAGTCCCTTCGGCTGCTCCTTTGTTTTTGTACTCGGGGTCGCCACAGCAAATCCATGGTGGATCTGCATGTTGAATTGGCACAGGTTTTACACCTGATGCCCTTCCTGACGCAACTCTACCTTACATGGAGAAATGTCGTAGGGGGGGGATTCGAACTGGGAACCTTCCACACTTAAATCAGGTGCATTAACCACTTGGCCACCACCCCTACTTCAAAAGAGTTCAATTTCTTGCCTTCCTGGCAGAAACAGTGGGGCTTCAGGATCATAACACACTGACGTGGAAACACACTCGTGACTCGATCATCAGTAAACACAGCGCGGTGCATCATGCAATGTAAATAAATCCACAGATAAATTCTCGTGATGTCATTGTACCCAAAATCCTAATGATATTAACTGATTTAGCTTGGCACAAAAGAGTGCTCACTGCACAGTCTGGAGTTGACTGTAGGGATTAAAGCGAGTGAATGCAAACATGCATTTAAGTAAATCCATCCAAGTCAAAGTCCAAATCCAAGCAAAATTTGTCTGAAAACATGACAGCACGATTACACTGTGTCGCTTGTAGCAAGGGGTGGCGCCAGGGCTTTTGGGCCCCATGAAAATAAATCTTATTGGGCCGCCCCCCTTACTGTTTTGTCAGTATTATAATTGCATTAGGGGCATCTCTAGGCCCCTGTCAATCATGGGCCCCTACAATCCTTCTCCTTATTCTCCCCTTTTCGGCACCCCTGTTTGTAGCACTGAACTGTGCAGTAAACGGTCAATTCAAACATCGCTTTATGCCCTCTGTGGTAATGGCATGTTCCTTGACGGCACACTGCCAGGCATGACTCCGCCCTCTAGCTTTGCTACATGTAACGCTATGGATGTGATCGGTGTCTTCTGTCCAGATCGATGCCTTCACGTCAACACCACCAACTCGTCTGCATTGATGCTCAATAATTACAGAAGCATCCAGCCATGGCAGAATGTCACAACAACACCAGCTGCCGCCACTACCACCACTGTCATCCCTACCACTACTGGCACCACTACCACCACTGTCACCCCTACCACTACCACCACTGTCACCACTGCTACCACTACCACCACTGTCACTGTCACCCCTACCACCACTGTCACCCCTACCACTACCACCACTGTCAACACTACCACCACTGTCACCCCTACCACTACCACTACCACCACTGTCAGCACTACCAGCACTACCACCCCTACAACCACTGGCACCCCTACCACTACCACCACTGTCACCCCTACCACTACCACCACTGTCACCACTACCACCACTGTCACCCTTACCACCACTACCACCACTGTCACCACTACCACCACTGTCACCCCTACCACTACCACCACTGGCACCCCTACCACCACTACTACCACCACCATTGGCAGCTCCAGCGGTGGCCCCACCACCACCTGCTACTCTGTGGGGCTGATGGTCCTCAGCCTTGCTGGCACTAGAGCCGGCAGCTCGTCATACTGAGCTGAACGTGCTCTAGTGGCTCAGCATTTTCTGATGGTACATGTAGCAAACTTACAAATCAGGCAAATGAAGAAATGCCACCAACTTATCCACATATGTGCCACATTTAACCAAATATAACTTGAGCAACCGGCTGAAGGAATTACATTCCAGAGTATTCACAGTACTCTGAATCAGTGGCTCTTACTAGTCGTGTTTTGCAAAATTACTTTAAACTTTTTAATAGCCACTCTACATGCATATTTATAATTTTACCTCTATAAGCACACATATTCCAGTTATAATCTTGTCTGTTTTGGTGCACTACATACTGTATTATCTTATGCTTGATCCACTACTCAGTGGACTGGTGTGCAGTTCCCTCTTGCTATGATTATACAATGTTTATGTTTTTGAAGGTGATTTAACAAGCTGCCATTAGATCCTCTTCAGGTTATTATGTAAAGAATCACTACACCTTTTCTAAAGCCACATGAAGTAAGACTTTGTTCAGGCGGCCTGTTCAGATTGGATTTATTGCATATCTGATCTCACTGACTGTCCATAATACGAGTTCTATTAGAAAAGTATCCTACCTTTTTATTTTTTTCAAAAACTATATGGATTTGAATCACGTGCGATTACATCAGCCAAACTTGAACCCTCGTGCGCATGCGTGAGTTTTTTCACGCCTGTCGGTTACGTCATTCGCCTGTGGGCAGGCTTTGAGTGAGGAGTGGTCCACCCCTCCTGTCGGAATTCCTTTGTCTGAGAAGTTGTTGAGAGACTGGCGCTTTGCTTGATCAAATTTTTTTCAGAACCTGTGAGGCACATCGAAGTGGACACCATTCGATAAATTCAGCTGGTTTTCGGTGAAAATTTTAACGGCTGATGAGAGATTATGGAGTGTTACTGTCGCTTTAAGGACTTCCCACGGAGCGGGACGTCGCACAGTGCTCTGAGGCGCCGTCGTCAGCCTGTTTCGAGCTGAAAACCTCCAAATTTAAGCCTCTGTTGACCCAGGACGTCGTGAGAGAACAGAGAACTTTCAGAAGAGGTCGGGATCAGCAGTTTATCTGGACATTCCACTGTTAAAGGAGATTTTGTAATGAAAGACGTGCGGACGGATTGGTGCGTCGGCAGGCAGCCGGTGCGGCGTGCCGCCACAGGAAAAACACCTCCGTTGGAAGCCTTAAGGACAAGTTGGAACATGTCCAGCTGTTAAACAATTTCTCAGATACTCACTCAACTGAAAGCCATCAAAAGCCGCCTGGTTTTTACAAATGGTTATCAACACGGAGGTGTTTTTCCTGTGGCGGTGCGCCGCGCCAGCTGCCTGCCGACGCGCCAATCCGTCCGCACGTCTTTCATTACAAAATCTCCTTTAACAGTGGAATGTCCGGATAAACTGCTGATCAAAAATTTTGATCAAGCAAAGCGGCAGTCTCTCAGGAAGTTCCCAGACAAAAGAAATCCGACGAGAGGGGTGGACCACTCCTCACTCAAAGCTTGCCCAGAGGTGAATGACGCAACCGACAGGCGTGAAAAAACTCATGCATGCGCACGAGGGTTCAAGGTTGGCTGATGTAATCGCACGTGATTCAAATCCATATAGTTTTTGAAAAAAATAAAAAGGTCGGATACTTTTCTAATAGACCTCGTATATACAACCCCTGGCAATAATTATGGAATCACTGGCCTCGGAGGATGTTCATTCAGTTGTTTAATTTTGTAGTTAAAAAGCAGATCACAGACATGACACGAAACTAAAGTCATTTCAAATGGCAACTTTCTGGCTTTAAGAAACACTATAAGAAATCAGGAAAAATAATTGTGGCAGTCAGTAACGGTTACTTTTTTAGACCAAGCAGAGGGAAAAAATATGGACTCACTCAATTCTGAGGAATAAATTATGGAATCACCCTGTAAATTTTCATCCCCAAAACTAACACCTGCATCAAATCAGATCTGCTCGTTAGTCTGCATCTAAAAAGGAGTGATCACACCTTGGAGAGCTGTTGCACCAAGTGGACTGACATGAATCATGGCTCGAACACGAGAGATGTCAATTGAAACAAAGGAGAGGATTATCAAACTCTTAAAAGAGGGTAAATCATCACTCAGTGTTGCAAAAGATGTTGGTTGTTCACAGTCAGCTGTGTCTCTGGACCAAATACAAACAACATGGGAAGGTTGTTAAAGGCAAACATACTGGTAGACCAAGGAAGACATCAAAGCGTCAAGACAGAAAACATAAAGCAATATGTCTCAAAAATCAAAAATGCACAACAAAACAAATGAGGAACGAATGGGAGGAAACTGGAGTCAGCGTCTATGACCGAACTGTAAGAAACTGCCTAAAGGAAATGAGATTTACATACAGAAAAGCTAAACGAAAGCCATCATTAACACCTAAACAGAAAAAAACAAGGTTACAACGGGCTAAGGAAAAGCAATCGTGGACTGTGGATGACTGGATGAAAGTCATATTCAGTGATGAATCTCGAATCTGCATTGGGCAAGGTGATGATGCTGGAACTTTTGTTTGGTGCCGTTCCAATGAGATTTATAAAGATGACTGCCTGAAGAAAACATGTAAATTTCCACAGTCATTGATGATATGGGGCTGCATGTCAGGTAAAGGCACTGGGGAGATGGCTGTCATTACATCATCAATAAATGCACAAGTTTACGTTGATATTTTGGACACTTTTCTTATCCCATCAATTGAAAGGATGTTTGGGGATGATGAAATCATTTTTCAAGATGATAATGCATCTTGCCATAGTGCAAAAACTGTGAAAACATTCCTTGCAAAAAGACACATAGGGTCAATGTCATGACCTGCAAATAGTCCGGATCTTAATCCAATTGAAAATCTTTGGTGGAAGTTGAAGAAAATGGTCCATGACAAGGCTCCAACCTGCAAAGCTGATCTGGCAACAGCAATCAGAGAAAGTTGGAGCCAGATTGATGAAGAGTACTGTTTGTCACTCATTAAGTCCATGCCTCAGAGACTGCAAGCTGTTATAAAAGCCAGAGGTGGTGCAACAAAATACTAGTGATGTGTTTAAGCGTTCTTTTGTTTTTCATGATTCCATAATTTTTTCCTCAGAATTGAGTGATTCCATATTTTTTTTCCCTCTGCTTGGTCTAAAAAAGTAACCGTTACTGACTGCCACAATTTTTTTTCCTGATTTCTTATAGTGTTTCTTAAAGCCAGAAAGTTGCCATTTGAAATGACTTTAGTTTTGTGTCATGTCTGTGATCTGCTTTTTTTTCTACAAAATTAAACAACTGAATGAACATCCTCCGAGGCCATAATTTTTGCCAGGGGTTGTATATAGGTGAATGGCTAGATAGATAGTGCAAGTGACCAGATTTGCATTGTGTGTCTGTGCAGCAATTCCCATTTTCTATCTTATCCACATTGGTTGCTATAGTAATGACATAGTGCACAGTAGTGGGTGGTATGTGGGCAGTGTGTGAAGTGGCATATTTTATTGCAAGCATCGTGTCGGACATGCACATAATAACATAATTTGTCTTTGATATGATTTTTACAGGATTCCACACTGTGGCTTCTGTGACAGTGTTTTTGAGTGTGTGTGTGTGTGTGTACAAACTTTTACAGGTTACTTTGGGATTTTGTGTGTGTATGTGTGTGCATGTAAGGGCACATTTTTTTTTCCCACTGCATCATTTAACTGAATAGCAACTGTCAGTCAGTAGCATGTCCCTATGAGCACACATGATGTCAATTTTTTTTTTTAGAAGAGTGAAAATTGTCCGGAGCGGGAGGAAACTGGTTCCTCCTTTTTATACTTCATAAATTTGTACCCACTACCATTTTGGTGTATGTCTGCTGTCATATTTGAATTTTCCCAAGACATTCTTATTCAGTTACTGGACTCCAGCTGCTTCATAGGATAAGATAATGTAGTCTATTTGCAAACTATGGAGGTAGTAGATCATCACTAGATGTTTAGGCTGAGTATTCAAACACCTTACGTATTGTGATGTGCTGCTTTTTGTCTACTATATAGTAAGCTAGTACTTGTATTCAGCTCCAGAGAAGGTTCTGTTTCTTCCAACTAAATGACAGGAATTGCCCATTTTGAATAATCACCCTACATATGTGAATAATGAGGTTGTAGAACCTATTGCAGTCTTCAAATTATGCAGAGTTTAAGGTTTTATTTGATGTACTTCAATCCCTTTGCCCAAAAATGACTGGAAATACCCATTTTTTCAGGACCCTGATGATCTGAGCGAATTGTTTTAGGTCAAAACTGTTTCACTTGAAGAAAAATAGATACAATGTTACACATATTTGAATGCAGAAGTGAATGCTTTTGTATTTTGGCGTTAATTTGACACCAAAATCAAGATGATGCAACCAGTCCAAGTATTTTCCTGGAGGTCTGTTGCAATACAGTGGGTGTGTATCTTTTTGGGTTTTTAGTGTTTGAGCGCTAAAATAACATCATGGGATGTCGTAAGACTTATATGCAATCTGCCTCTGTCGGTGTAATGAAGGATTGTTGTGTTACAAAGTCCAACAAACACCATGAATTCCTTCGGTCCTCTTGCAGTACTTGTACATGTAACCAATATATGGAATGTTGAATAAATATTTAAACTGCTGTCACTCTCCAACATTCTTTGAAGTGAGACTGTTAAGCTCTTACTATTGTGCACATGAATGAAAGAAACATGAAACTTTCAGTGTTTGTTCTTGATATGAGTGAAGGGCCGCGAAAGTGACACAAGCTCGCTCATGGTACAGAGGGGCCCCAAACAGAAAGTGCCAAAGTCCACAGTGAAACAGGAAATGTCAAATGTTGAACACTTCCTGGATTGACAATAGAGGAGATGTTGTGGGAGCTCACAGGAATTCAGTGGCAAATTGACAAAGCAGCAGGAAGTGCCAAATTTTGAACTTCCTGGAGCTACAGCAGAGGATATTAACCTGTTTGGACACCAGTTGGTGCTGTAAAGCGCTCTATAATTGATTGAATGTTTTTCATTATGTTGTTTTTGCCCTGGTATATTTATCGTCTGTTTTTGTGTAACTTTTTGTTTGTCTTAATTTAAAAAAAAAGAAGAAAATAAAAAAAAGAAAGGGGAGATCTTGCATGAATAAAGGAGACCTCGCAGGAATTCAGTGCACAGTCAACACTGAAACAGGAAATGCTAAATGTTGAGTCAACATTGAATCCGGGAACGCTAAAGTGAGAGGCAGCGCGCACCTTGACAGCACACGAGGTCAGTTGGTGACTATTTAGTGTGTAAATTGCATGAAGTTTTTTAGCCATGCTAATGCTCCCCAGAAGCATTTATGGAAAATAAAGCCTGAAGGAACTAAAGATAGTGAGGACTTTTCCAGGCATGTGAGAGGCAAATAAAGTAAAATGGCTAAAATGGTGGGAGGTTAAGAGGGCCATAGTTGGGGGATCTGGAAACTGAAGGTTTTTAGCCATGCTAATGCTCCCCAGAAGCATTTACTGAAAAAAAACCCACCTCTGGAGGACCTAAATGACATGGTGAGATGCTGAAGAGCTTGATGATGTGAGCCAGAAGATGTGGTGGCATTCTCAGTTCGACTTTAATATCACTCTTAGAGGTCAACATCATGGAGAACAGTCAAGGTCGCTTGAGAAGATCCCACATTTTTGTAACTCTAAATACAAAATTTACAGCTCCTTTGAATTTTAGCAAACAATTCCATGTCAATATGGACATGACAAAAATGTAGACCTTGTTGAACCCATGTGAAACTCCAAACTTGACTCATCAGAACTTCCCAAGCAGAACTCCAATGAGAAACTCCCAATGCAACGTAAATCACTGTAGTAAAGTGAAATTTGTTGTAACAGCCTTGACCTGGGATTGCAACAAGGCCTACAACTTGTATAATCAGAACACTGTTTTAGTCACTGTAGTTACCAGAACATGTGCACAGTGCTGTGCACTTTAATACTGCCCTTTTGCATTTACAGTGCCCAGTACAACCCTTTTTGCAACCACAGTGCACATCGTGATGTCTCAGGGACTGCTGTCCAAAGTGGACTGAAGGACTGGGCAAATGTGGTGTAGGAACCAAGGCAAGGTTAGCCTGGTACATTGCTGGTTTTGATGTGTCAAGTGTAGGGGGGATGTTTTCCAGTGATCTTGACCTCTGGGTGAAAAGACGTTTCCTTGCCTCATTAACATCTAAGCATTCACTTGTTCTTTCATAGATCAGCAGAACAAAACCTTCAGTTTGACATAGGAAAGATCACTCAACTCTTGTGGCATCTGCAGCATTTCATGGAAAGCCTCTAGAACCTCTGGATACACACCCCATGAATCCCAGGCAGTGTTTTGAGAATGAAGAAGTTGTATCACAGCCAGTGAAAGAATGAAATGCTACCAGTGCAGAACTAGCAGAAGGACCAGAAGGACCTCACAACACCCCATAATGACAGCATGAAAATTTTTTCGTTTTTTTAATTTTTGCACATACAGTGCATAAACTGTGCATATGTGACTATTGACATCTGGGGTATTGTATTAATCAGAAATTAGTTTTTTTTAATGCCTATAAACATGGAAATACATTTGGTGCTTCACAGCACTTCACTTTTTCCACATTTTGTGATGTTACAACCTTATTCCAAAATGGAATAAATTCATTTTCCCTCAAAATTCTACTCACAGAACCCCATAATGACAACATGAAAAAATTTTGTTTTTTAATTTTTGCACATACAGTGTGGACACTGTGCATATGTGTATGTGCATACACTGTAAGAAGTTGTTTTCACAGCATTATTACTGTAAAATAAAGAAACCCTTATTGTAGATTTGCAAAGCATCATGGTCAAAATTCATTGGTGGCTGAATTGTGCAGTAAATATATTTTTGCTGTAAATCACAATACAGTAAGAAAAAATAAACAGTAGAAATATACATTATTTATCACGGTTGTTTTTGTTTTTACATGGATTAACATATCTTTTGATCTCTCTTATTAGTTGGTCTTATTAGTTATTAGTTGGACCCTTGTTTGATATAAATGAATGGACCCCGTCACACTGTCCAGACGGGCTCACGCACATGCACCGAAGCAATGATGTGACCCCAAGCAGGAGAGCTGAGGTGATCAGATAATCCGGCCACACCCACTGAAGCAATTAGATGATGTGGGCCCACGCAGGAACGCCAACGTGTAATATAGAATAACTGATTCGTAGTGGCCGGCGCATCTGCCCTGCGATCATGGCAGATGTCACCATCCTACTTCACACCCATGTCACACAGATGACATGACAGCTGATGGCTGGGCATGGCAGGTGGTCGCCGTTAGGTGGGAAGCGCATCTGGAGCCGGTCCAAAGGTGATTACTTATTTTATTTACATTGGAGTGTCTTGGTAAACGGTTGCATCGTCAGGCCTTCTAATGATTTGGAAGATGTATCAGTCATTTTATGTTTATTAGAGCTGTGACACCGCATCCACAAGTGCTGCACATCAGCACATCTGCATGATGCACTAATGCACAGTGCGGCCGTCTGGACGGGGTCTACCAGCTATGAGAACATAATATTACAGATACATCCTCTGCCACATGAGGTGGACTGACAATAGATCTGTGATATCATGCTCATTCTGGATGTTCAGCTGTGCGTGCTGCTCTGCCGCTCAGGTACGCACTGACTTGCAGTGACACACAGTGTTTTTGGTTTGATTCATTCATAGTTCATAAAATTAATGTGTGCTACAGACATTGCACATTGCAATACAGTGGTTCCTTGTTTATCGCGGGAGATACGTTCTAAAAATAACCCACGATAAGCGAAATCCGTGAAGTAGTCAGCGCTATTTTTTGCAATTATTATAGATGTTTTAAGGCTGTAAAACCCCTCACTACACACTTTATACACTTTTCTCAAACAGGCATTAACATTTTCTCACTTTTCTCTCCTGTGTAAACACTCTTTTTTCTTCTGGGTGAGAAGATTATAAACAGACACACGCAGAACACAATGCGCATGCTCTCCCTTCGCTCACTGCCTCCGGAGGTATGGATGCAGGACCCGCAAAGAATCCAAGTCCTCCCTTGCTGCCACAGAGCTCTGCGGCTGCAGTCAACATCCGCATCAAAACAGCGAGCGTAGTCTCTGGAACTGTTGCCAGATTTGGCGCAGCTCCGCACAGCAGACCGGAGGGTGGTGTTAGTGGCCCGCTGCTGCGTTTACCGAGCCCGCAGACTCAGTAAGTGCATCGGAGGCAGTGAGAGCAATCGCGGTAATGCCGACCGGTGCCGCGACCGGCCCGCCTGATAAGGATGCAGAACACAATGCGCTGTTAAAAAAAAAGCATGCAAAATTGCACAAAAAAAATCCGTGAAACTGCGAGGCCACGAAAGGAGGTCCGTGAGGGACCACTGTATTTCTTTTGTGCATCCTGAACGAGATGCATGGGGTGCAGTGCAGGACATTAGATTAGACGTACCCGCCCATGGAGGATTTCCCTCAGACGCGATCAGACTGTTTTTCAAATTCTGTTTTGACACTGTGAGAATTTTTAGAACGCAGTCAGATTGTAGTTAGAGTCCACCTCGACTACTGCACGATGTTTTTCCACCTCGACTGCACTTCATCTGTTTTGGACATGAGCTACACATTTGGGCCGGCCACACAAAGTTGGACAACTGTTTGGAATGCAGCTCATATTTTCCCAAATGTGGCTTGAGTTCTCATTCGTACGGCATTCAGGCTCATTTGTGCTCTAGTGTGAAGGACCTTAAGGATAACCTCTGTGTAATTAGAAAACTGGTGACGGTTACACAATAAATGTGGTAATGTTGTAAGTTGCAGAAAGACATTATGTGCTAAATATTTAGTACAGGGAGTACAGGACAAATCAGAGTACAGGGAAGATCAGAGTACAGGGAAGATCAGAGTACAGGGCAAATCAGAGTACCGGGAAGATCAGTGTACAGGGAAGATGTTAGTACAGTGCAAATTAAAGTACTGGGAAGATCAGACTACAGGGCAAATCAGAGTACAGGGAAGATCAGAGTACATGGAAGATCAGAGTACAGGGCAAATCAGAGTACATGGAAGATCAGAGTACACGGCAAATCAGAGTACAGGGAAGATCAGAGTACAGGGCAAATCAGAGTACATGGAAGATCAGAGTACAGGACAAATCAGAGTACATGGAAGGTCAGAGTACAGGGCAAATCAGAGTAGATGGAAGATCAGAGTACAGGGCAAATCAGAGTACAGGGAAGATTGTTGCGGACAATCCCACATCCACTACATCACAGAACGGCCCCGATCCTGGATAATAACCACTCAGACAGACAGCTGATCTCTTCTGACCTCCTGAAAGTAACAATCTGTCTGTCACAACCTGGTGAAATATGGGCGTCCCTTGGCATTTTCCAGCTGCTGAGTGCCTTGGTACTGAGGTGCCTATGTGCTGGATCATGCACAGAGAAATGTTTCACATGTCCAAAATGTTGACGGTGAAGTTTCCTCACAATGCACGTGATACTCGTCATCTGAGTCTCCCTAAGTAACCACTTGTTTGTGCTATCCAAGGATCCTCTGATGAGCCCTTGTACCAGAGACATCTTGTGCATCTGAGTTTCACAGCCATACAGTAAGATAGGAAACACCAGGACCTTAAAGACTTAGACCTTCGTTCTTCTGCAAAGATATGAGTATCGCCACACACCTCTGTCCAGCGACATCATCACTCCATAAGCTCTTCCCAAGTGTCTCTTGATCTCAATGGCTGAGGACCCAGAGCTGAGGACCCAGAGACATGAATGCCACTGCCGAGATATGTAAGCGAATGTCTCTCCAAGTTCAACACTTTCTTTGCATATATAGTAGATACACTTGTGATGGCTGAGTCCTGGAAATCAATGAAAGCCTGGATCTTAGTCTTGATCCAGGAAAATAGCAAAGCCAGACACTCCAATGCCTCACTTGACTTTGCGAGTGCTGTACATTTTTTTTAAATAAACCTATTTTAACATTGTCATTATGGGGTATTGTGCGAAGAATTTTGAGGAAAAATGTATTTCATCCATTTAGAATAAGGTTGCAACATAAAATGTGGGAAAAAAGTGATGATGATAAATGATGTCATTTCTTAGAAAACATAAAAAAAAAAATGTGCCAGTGATCTGTTTGTAACATTCTTTTGAAGTCACTGAGGTGAAAAGGCCATGACCCACTTGAAGAGATCTTCCTATTAAGAGAGATATGCATCTGAGGCATGAATGACACATTTTGTGTCACTAGTGGTGCCATGTTCTTCACACCCTGAGTCATGAGATAAGATCACAGAACAGACTGAGCAGAAGTTAAGAGTTTCTGCCGTGTCACTTATCACAGGATGTTTGCCAGACTGTCGCACATTGTTCAAGCTAATCCTCCATAACTGTTCACACTAAAAATGCCTGCCAATTCTTGGTGGTATTGTTTTGTATCACCCCAGGGCTGAGAAGTAGTTTCTGAGAACTAGGGCCTGCCCCAGTTATTATACAACCCCAATTCCAATAAAGTTGGGACGTTGTGTAAAATGTAAATAAAAACAGAATACAATGATTTGCTAATCCTCTTCAACCTATATTCAATGGAATACACCACAAAGACAAGATATTTAATGTTCAAACTGATAAACTTTACTGTTTTTGTGCAAATATTTGCTCATTTTGAAATGGATCCCTGCAACATGTTTCAAAAAAGCTGGGACAGCGGTATGTTTACCAGTGTGTTACATCACCTTTCCTTCTAACAACAATAAGCGTTTGGGAACTGAGGACACTAATTGTTGAAGCTTTGTAGGTGGAATTCTTTCCTATTCTTGCTTGATGTACGACTTCAGTTGTTCAACAGTCCGGGGTCTCGGTTGTCGTATTTTGTGCTTCATAATGTGCCACATTTTCAATGGGCAACAGGTCAGGACTGCAGGCAGGCCAGTCTAGTACCTGCACTCTTTTACTACGAAGCCACGCTGTTGTAGCACGTGCAGAATGTGGCTTGGCATTTTGTTGCTGAAATACGAGGGCTGTCAATAAAGTAACGGCCCTTTTTATTTTTTTCAAAAACTATATGGATTTCATTCATATGTTTTTACGTCAGACATGCTTGAACCCTCGTGCGCATGCGTGAGTTTTTCCACGCCTGTCGGTGACGTCATTCGCCTGTGAGCACTCCTTGTGGGAGGAGTCGTCCAGCCCCTCGTCGGAATTCCTTTGTCTGAGAAGTTGCTGAGAGACTGGCGCGTTGTTTGATCAAAATTTTTTCGAAACCTGTGAGACACATCGAAGTGGACACGGTTCGAAAAATTAAGCTGGTTTTCAGTGAAAATTTTAACGGCTGATGAGAGATTTTGAGGTGATTCTGTCGCTTTAAGGACTTCCCACGGAGCGAGACGTCGCGCAGCGCTCTCAGCCGCCGTCGTCAGCCTGTTCAAGCTGAAAACCTCCACATTTCAGGCTCTATTGATCCAGGACGTCGTGAGAGAACAGAGAAGTTTCAGAAGAAGTCGGTTTCAGCATTTTATCCGGATATTCCACTGTTAAAGGAGATTTTTTTAATGAAAGACGTGCGGACGGGTCCGCGCGTCGGGACGCAGCCGACGCGCTGCGGCGGCACAGGAAAAACACCTCCGTGTTGATAACCATTTGTAAAATCCAGGCGGCTTTTGATGGCTTTCAGTGGAGTGAGTATATGAGAAATTGTTTAACAGGCAGGACATGTTCCAACTTGTCCTTAAGGCTTTCAACAGAGGTGTTTTTCCTGTGGCGGAGCATCGCGGTGGCTGCGTCCCGACGCGCGGACCCGTCCGCACGTCTTTCATTAAAAAAATCTCCTTTAACAGTGGAATATCCGGATAAAATGCTGAAACCGACTTCTTCTGAAACTTCTCTGTTCTCTCACGACGTCCTGGATCAATAGAGCCTGAAATGTGGAGGTTTTCAGCTTGAACAGGCTGACGACGGCGGCTGAGAGCGCTGCGCGACGTCTCGCTCCGTGGGAAGTCCTTAAAGCGACAGAATCACCTCAAAATCTCTCATCAGCCGTTAAAATTTTCACTGAAAACCAGCTTAATTTTTCGAACCGTGTCCACTTCGATGTGTCTCACAGGTTTAGAAAAAATTTTGATCAAACAACGCGCCAGTCTCTCAGCAACTTCTCAGACAAAGGAATTCCGACGAGGGGCTGGACGACTCCTCCCACAAGGAGTGCTCACAGGCGAATGACGTCACCGACAGGCATGGAAAAACTCACACATGCGCACGAGGGTTCAAGCATGTCTGACGTAAAAACATATGAATGAAATCCATATAGTTTTTGAAAAAAATAAAAAGGACCGTTACTTTATTGACAGCCCTCGTAAGTAGGTACGTCCCTCAAAAAGACGTTGCTTGGATGGCAGCATGTGTTGCTCCAAAACCTGGATGTACCTTTCAGCATTGATGGTGCCATCACAGATGTGTAAGTTGCCCATGCCATGGGCACTAACACACCCCCACACCATCACAAATGCTGGCTTTTGAACTTTGTGCTGGGAATAATCTGGATGGTCTTTTTCCTGTTTTGTCCAGAGGACACGACGTCCATGATTTCCAAAAACAATTTGAAATGTGGACTCATCAGACCACAGCACATTTTTCCACTTTGCATCTGTCCATTTCAAATGAGCTCGGGCCCAGAGAAGGCGGCGGCGTTTCTAGATGATGTTGATGTTTAGCTTTTGCTTTGCATGGTAGAGTTTTAACTTGCACTTGTAGCAGTAGCGACGAACTGTGTTAGCTGACAGTGGTTTTCTGAAGTGTTCCTGAGCTCATGCGGTAAGATCCTTTACATAATGATGTCGGTTTTTAATGCAGTGCCGCCTGAGGGATCGAAGGTTATGGGCATTTAATGCTGGTTTTCGGCCTTGCCTCTTATGCGTAGAAAGTTCTCCAGATTCTCTGAATCTTCTAATTATATTATGGACTGTAGATGATGGATTCCCTAAATTCCTTGCAACTGAACATTGAGAAACGTTGTTCTTAAACTGTTGGACTATTTTTTCACGCAGTTGTTCACAAAGTGGTGATCCTTGCCCCATCTTTGCTTGCGAATGGCTGAGACCTTTGGGGATGCTCCTTGTATACCCAATCATGACACTCACAATTAGTGTCCTCAGTTCCCACCACTTATTGAGTGTTGTTAGAAAGAAAGGTAATGTAACACAGTAGTAAACATACCACTCTCCCAGCTTTTTTGAAACATGTTGCAGGCATCCATTTCAAAATGAGCAAATATTTGCACAAAAACAATAAAGTTTATCAGTTTGAACATTAAATATCTTGCCTTTACGGTGTATTCAGTTGAATATAGGTTGAAGAGGATTTGCAAATCATTGTATTCTGGTTTTGTTTTTGTTTTTTTACATTTTACACAACGTCCCAACTTCATTGGAATTGGGGTTGTAGTTAAGGTCAGGTCTAGGGAGCATACACTGCTGTCACATATTGCCACATGCACCACACCACGGAACCACTTTGGGGTCCAGGACAGCAACCACCTAGGCAGACAACCAGTCATTATGTCCAGTCATTAAGCCATTATGGATTGTACCATTAAAACCTGTCATTTTATTGTTATATTGTTGTAATTCTACCTTAAAATGTTTGTCTTAATGGTTATTTGATTAACCTATATATATATATATATATATATATATATATATATATAACTACTTTATTGGCCCTTTCTTGACAATCTAGAACGCAACTGAAAGTACATAGTGCAACACCATTTTGCCATTTACACAGAGGGTTATCATAGACTGCATATATACTGGACAAACCCTGCATGGCGTCACCCTTAGGTTTTCTATAGCGATCTGGGTGAGCTGTTTTGAAGCCCAGAAAGTGCTGTTCTGAGAGTCCCCGTGTTAGCAGTGGTTGCTATGCCCACAACATAGCCTGTCAATGAATGGGTAAAGAGGTGGAGTGTGGTCGAGACCCTGTGAACTGGGCGGAATTAATGAAGCTCAAACACGCCCCCATCTTTGAGTTACTTAACAAGCTAAGCTAACAGGCTAACCTTGGTTCGGGTGTTTATTAAGTCATTCTTTTGGGACTGGCTGTTGGTTTTCATAACAGATGGCTTTGGTGGGGGCATTAAAAATTTTGACCCACTTATTACCTCAGTAATCCTGGACTAACTGAAGCTGATATTATCCAGCTACCGATAGCTGGTGAATGTACTAATGCTGTTAGCATACAAAATTGCATAACATGGAAATTTCTCTTGATGGAAATACTAGAGCACAAGCACCTAAAATGATCTGTTTGGACAATGAACCGCACAACAAGCCATATCATACAGTCCTCCACCAGAGTCCTATCATCCCTCTCCTGTCCACTTTCAACACATCCTGCAACTGCAGTGTCATCTGAAATCTTCTGCATCACAGATTTCACTTCTAAGGAGATGTACCAGCAACAGTTCCAGGGTCTTGGATGTGATATGTGATGTTTGTGTGGCAGGCCATCTTTAAAAACACAGAGAATGTATATAAATGGCACTGCTGCACCACAGCCTGCCCTGCAAGCCCATCACCAACACCTGACCGCGAACCTATATGAACCCTATAATGTGGTACTTAAAACCCAATATAATGTGTGTCAAGTACTGAGCTAGTGATGTGCATTCAAAGGGTGTGACACGTGAGGCCTAACCCCAAGCAGCCGGCAGAAGGGAGAGGCAGGGTGCAGGGAGCGTGCCATACCCCAAGACCCTAGGGAGGCACCAGGGCAACCACGAGACGGGGAGGCGGCGGAGCACTGGAAGCCCAGGGGGAGAACAAACCAACAGGGGGGACAGGGGGCGGCCCAGCCGGAGAAGGATGAGCCACCACGCAGGGCAGTCCCCCGACCAGGGAAGGCTTGAGATGATAAATTCCAGTTTCACCACATTTTTTTTCATGAGCAGTTTCTCTCTTTAAAAAATAAACAAATTTTTCAAACCATGGGAAATTCTGCCATTTCATAATAACAGTAATAACTGGCTCTCCGAAAATAAATTATGAAATATATTTTCTTTAGAAGTGATTAGTTTTTGCTTATCTCCTTCTATTTGTATGGTTTTAAAAAATGGTCCAGTGTAAATTATTCATTTGAAGACCAAAATCTACAATACGCGATAAAATGAAATAATAATAATAAGAAGAATAAGAATAAGAATAAGAAGAATCATCATCATCGGTGAATGTGTGTCTGTGGTTTCTTTTGAACTGGAGTGACAGCACACACGTGATCTTGTCTCTAACATTCCGAGCGCTCGAGCTCCTGATAAGAGTGAATTCCAGAATATTAAGTCGTGCGGGATGAACTCACGTTGCTTTGTGTCTGAATGTGACTCTTCTGCCCTGAGCCCATACGTGAACCTTTTGAAGTCCAGAAACTGGCTTGTGGAGCATGATGGCATCTTGTTGTTGGGGGTGGTCATGCATCATGGTTGGGGGGTGGAAACTGGGGGATGTCCTATTTCTGGCATCAGTATCATCACTGGCTAATTGCTTTCCATTTTCCTCGAACTCTGTGACCTCAATTTCTTAAGGCACCTTTTGTCAAAATGAAATCACTGCGTGTTTGACCGCTCCCCAAATGTTCCACAGACAGACACATGGGACTGACAGTAATATGA
This sequence comes from Thalassophryne amazonica, assembly GCF_902500255.1. Classification (NCBI taxonomy): domain Eukaryota; kingdom Metazoa; phylum Chordata; class Actinopteri; order Batrachoidiformes; family Batrachoididae; genus Thalassophryne; species Thalassophryne amazonica. The sequence goes on along the minus strand of NC_047120.1, from coordinate 52,718,177 downwards.
CCACTGCATGCAGGTGTAAATAGTGTCATTTCAGGCAAATAAGCCTACATGAAAGTTATGTGTATCAGATTTACAGCACTGCCATTCAATAGCTGCAATGAGACAACAAAGGACATTCTTACAGGGGCAGGAAGAAGAAAATCTAGTGTAATATTTCACAATATGTTCCAGTAAATGTAAATATGAATGGGACCAAAAGGTTTTATTAAGTGCTTCCTGAAACAGTTAAAACCAGTTTGTGGATTGCAATCATACATGATTGCAATCATACATTGCATACATGATAAATCATGTATCATACATGATAAAAGTACAACTGCCAATGGTACTACACAGCCTGCAAGTCCTCTCAGTTTAAATCAAAACAAAACAGAGCTTTTATTTCCTAATTAATATATAAATGCAAAATATAACAGAGAACCAAATGTGCAAACTGCTCGAGGGAACTGTAGATGAGCCACGTAAGGAGCAGTTGCAGTCTTTCGGGATTTTAGGTTTGTCTGGAGCCGGACATCTGAGCCAATCCACAGCGATGGATTTAGGAGACACGTCGTCTTGGTCCAGTCCTCCTCTGTTCAGTACCCAGTAGAGATTGTCCTTAAAAAAGTAGGCGTCCCCTGAGGAGTAACAACAGTGTTACATTCGTGCTTTTCCTTGTCACACACTGAGCAACAAATTCAATTCAATTTTTTTTTTTTATATAGCGCCAAATCACAACAAACAGTTGCCCCAAGGCGCTTTATATTGTAAGGCAAGGCCATACAATAATGATGTAAAACCCCAACGGTCAAAACGACCCCCTGTGAGCAAGCACTTGGCTACAGTGGGAAGGAAAAACTCCCTTTTAACAGGAAGAAACCTCCAGCAGAACCAGGCTCAGGGAGGGGCAGTCTTCTGCTGGGACTGGTTGGGGCTGAGGGAGAGAACCAGGAAAAAGACATGCTGTGGAGGGGAGCAGAGATCGATCACTAATGATTAAATGCAGAGTGGTGCATACAGAGCAAAAAGAGAAAGAAACAGTGCATCATGGGAACCCCCCAGCAGTCTACGTCTATAGCAGCATAACTAAGGGATGGTTCAGGGTCACCTGATCCAGCCCTAACTATAAGCTTTAGCAAAAAGGAAAGTTTTAAGCCTAATCTTAAAAGTAGAGAGGGTGTCTGTCTCCCTGATCTGAATTGGGAGCTGGTTCCACAGGAGAGGAGCCTGAAAGCTGAAGGCTCTGCCTCCCATTCTACTCTTACAAACCCTAGGAACTACAAGTAAGCCTGCAGTCTGAGAGCGAAGCGCTCTATTGGGGTGATATGGTACTACGAGGTCCCTAAGATAAGATGGGACCTGATTATTCAAAACCTTATAAGTAAGAAGAAGAATTTTAAATTCTATTCTAGAATTAACAGGAAGCCAATGAAGAGAGGCCAATATGGGTGAGATATGCTCTCTCCTTCTAGTCCCCGTCAGCACTCTAGCTGCAGCATTTTGAATTAACTGAAGGCTTTTTAGGGAACTTTTAGGACAACCTGATAATAATGAATTACAATAGTCCAGCCTAGAGGAAATAAATGCATGAATTAGTTTTTCAGCATCACTCTGAGACAAGACCTTTCTGATTTTAGATATTGCGTAAATGCAAAAAAGCAGTCCTACATATTTGTTTAATATGCGCTTTGAATGACATATCCTGATCAAAAATGACTCCAAGATTTCTCACAGTATTACTAGAGGTCAGGGTAATGCCATCCAGAGTAAGGATCTGGTTAGACACCATGTTTCTAAGATTTGTGGGGCCAAGAACAATAACTTCAGTTTTATCTGAGTTTAAAAGCAGGAAATTAGAGGTCATCCATGTCTTTATGTCTGTAAGACAATCCTGCAGTTTAGCTAATTGGTGTGTGTCCTCTGGCTTCATGGATAGATAAAGCTGGGTATCATCTGCGTAACAATGAAAATTTAAGCAATACCGTCTAATAATACTGCCTAAGGGAAGCATATATAAAGTGAATAAAATTGGTCCTAGCACAGAACCTTGTGGAACTCCATAATTAACTTTAGTCTGTGAAGAAGATTCCCATTTACATGAACAAATTGTAATCTATTAGACAAATATGATTCAAACCACCGCAGCGCAGTGCCTTTAATACCTATGGCATGCTCTAATCTCTGTAATAAAATTTTATGGTCAACAGTATCAAAAGCAGCACTGAGGTCTAACAGAACAAGCACAGAGATGAGTCCACTGTCCGAGGCCATAAGAAGATCATTTGTAACCTTCACTAATGCTGTTTCTGTACTATGATGAATTCTAAAACCTGACTGAAACTCTTCAAATAGACCATTCCTCTGCAGATGATCAGTTAGCTGTTTTACAACTACCCTTTCAAGAATTTTTGAGAGAAAAGGAAGGTTGGAGATTGGCCTATAATTAGCTAAGATAGCTGGGTCAAGTGATGGCTTTTTAAGTAATGGTTTAATTACTGCCACCTTAAAAGCCTGTGTACATAGCCAACTAACAAAGATAGATTGATCATATTTAAGATCGAAGCATTAAATAATGGTAGGGCTTCCTTGAGCAGCCTGGTAGGAATGGGTCTAATAAACATGTTGATGGTTTGGATGAAGTAACTAATGAAAATAACTCAGACAGAACAATCGGAGGGAAAGAGTCTAACCAAATACCGGCATCACTGAAAGCAGCCAAAGATAACGATACGTCTTTGGGATGGTTATGAGTAATTTTTTCTCTAATAGTTAAAATTTTGTTAGCAAAGAAAGTCATGAACTCATTACTAGTTAAAGATAATGGAATACTCAGCTCAATAGAGCTCTGACTCTTTGTCAGCCTGGCTACAGTGCTGAAAAGAAACCTGGGGTTGTTCTTATTTCTTCAATTAGTGATGAGTAGAAAGATGTCCTAGCTTTACGGAGGGCTTTTTTATAGAGCAACAGACTCTTTTTCCAGGCTAAGTGAAGATCTTCTAAATTAGTGAGACGCCATTTCCTCTCCAACTTACGGGTTATCTGCTTTAAGCTACGAGTTTGAGAGTTATACCATGGAGTCAGACACTTCTGATTTAAAGCTCTCTTTTTCAGAGGAGCTACAGCATCCAAAGTTGTCTTCAATGAGGATGTAAAACTATTGACGAGATACTCTATCTCCCTTACAGAGTTTAGGTAGCTACTCTGCACTGTGTTGTTATATGGCATTAGAGAACATAAAGAAGGAATCATATCCTTAAACCTAGTTACAGCGCTTTCTGAAAGACTTCTAGTGTAATGAAACTTATTCCCTACTGCTGGGTAGTCCATCAGAGTAAATGTAAATGTTATTAAAAAATGATCAGACAGAAGGGAGTTTTCAGGGAATACTGTTAAGTCTTCTATTTCCATACCATAAGTCAGAACAAGATCTAAGATATGATTAAAGTGGTGGGTGGACTCATTTACTTTTTGAGCAAAGCCAATAGAGTCTAATAATAGATTAAATGCAGTGTTGAGGCTGTCATTCTCAGCATCTGTGTGGATGTTAAAATCGCCCACTATAATTATCTTATCTGAGCTAAGCACTAAGTCAGACAAAAGGTCTGAAAATTCACAGAGAAACTCACAGTAACGACCAGGTGGACGATAGATAATAACAAATAAAACTGGTTTTTGGGACTTCCAATTTGGATGGACAAGACTAAGAGACAAGCTTTCAAATGAATTAAAGCTCTGTCTGGGTTTTTGATTAATTAATAAGCTGGAATGGAAGATTGCTGCTAATCCACCGCCCCGGCCCGTGCTACGAGCATTCTGACAGTTAGTGTGACTCGGGGTGTTGACTCATTTAAACTAACATATTCATCCTGCTGTAACCAGGTTTCTGTTAGGCAGAATAAATCAATATGTTGATCAATTATTATATCATTTACCAACAGGGACTTAGAAGAGAGAGACCTAATGTTTAATAGACCACATTTAACTGTTTTAGTCTGTGGTGCAGTAGAAGGTGCTATATTATTTTTCTTTTGAATTTTATGCTTAAATAGATTTTTGCTGGTTATTGGTAGTCTGGGAGGCAGGCACCGTCTCTACGGGGATGGGGTAATGAGGGGATGGCAGGGGGAGAGAAGCTGCAGAGAGGTGTGTAAGACTACAAACTCTGCTTCCTGGTCCCAACCCTGATAGTCACGGTTGGAGGATTAAGAAATTAGCCAGATTTCTAGAAATGAGAGCTGCTCCATCCAAAGTGGGATGGATGCCGTCTCTCCTAACAAGACCAGGTTTTCCCCAGAAAGCTTGCCATTATCTATGAAGCCCACCTCATTTTTTGGACACCACTCAGACAGCCAGCAATTCAAGGAGAACATGCGGCTAAACATGTCACTCCCGGTCTGATTCTAATCTAAGATAAAGGTGTGACGTGGGTTTATATTCACCAAATTGGCAAAGAAACTGCTCTATTTAAAAAGAAACTGCTCAATGGAGAACAAAAGTGGACACTGAATTACCAAAGGAGCTTCAAGCCTATCCCAGCAGTCATAGACCATGAGGGGCGTACATGACGTACACCCTGGACAGGACACCAGTTTGTCGCAGGGCCACATATAGACAAACAAACACATTCACCCCTGCACACTCACCTACGGACAATTTAAAGTTTCCAATCCACCAACGTGTGTCCTTTGGATGTGAGAGGAAGCCAGAGCACTGGGAGTGAACCCACGCAAACATGGGGAGAACATGCAAACTCCACACAGAAAAGCCACAGGTGGGAATCAGACCCATGACCTTCTTGCTGTGAGGCAACAGTGCTAACCACAAAGCCACCATGCTGCCCCCTGTGCTTCTATTTGCCTTAAAACTTTTAAGATAAAATACTGCCATCTAGTGGAGTCAGGAAAGAAAGCAAATGCTTCATGAGGCCTCATATAGCCACCACTAACAGTAAGTGGCCACTAGACCTAGAGTTCAAGCAACGTCATTTCAAGTAACATGTAACTCCAAAACCACCCCTATATCAAGACAGACATGGAGAGAATGAAGAAGTGTCTGCGTCAGCTACATTCATATCAAATCCTTTCTGCAAGGTTGTGTGGACTTGTGACAATATCATTTGAGTTTCAGAATGTAACAGAAAATAATTATGTCTATATGGAAATGGTCTTTCTAGCTCACTGACAACCACACCTGCTCCTAATCCATCATCAACACAGCAACCAATAACCATCCAACCATAATGACTGTTGTTTTTTGAGTTTTTATTATAACTATTGGGAGAGGAAGGATCTATCTATCTCTACATACATACATAAAAATGAAAGAACATGGAAACATGCATTAGTTTTTAGAAGGTTGTTGGAAAAGAGATTTATCTCATATGTCTCTTTTGTCAAAGATGAGCCGAGCACTCAAGTGATTGACTGCTAAAAATGGTTTAACATGATTAAAGTTGCAAAAACCAGAACTGTTCTTTCACAGACATTTTCTTGGCACAGACGTGTACGTTTTTCCGGTTAGACAAATGATTTAATGTTTTGACAGCACATTAGTGGCATGAGTGCTGTCTCAGATGTGTGACTTCTGGCTTCTCCTAGGTACGTATGTTAGAAACCAGTCAAAACCAGAATTTTGCCTGTGGCAATACAATAACGTTACCTTCCCCCCAGCTGATGATGTCATCCACGTTGGCAGGAACACCTTTCCAGAGGCTGCTGTCCCGTGGATAGCCTGGCTCTGGCTGCCTGCTCGCCTCTTGGCCAATACGACTCTCGTCAAACCTCCAGAACTCTCCACCACTGAACAGGTAAGTCTTGCCATTGTGGGCCCAGACAAAGGCTGCATCGACTCTTTCCACCATCTTCCCGCTCCCTGTCTTCATGCCCCAGTCGGACAGAGGCCGCGGGTAACCATCCATGGCCACCGTGTCCCTGAACACCCAGTACTGAGATCCTGCACATTCAGAAGAAAACGTGTCAGTGAGAGTTTTGCCATTTATGTTGTATGGCAGAGAGGCATTTTGCATTGGCGGAATTCAGTTGTCCGATATGGGGGGGGGGATTTCTCATCAGGAAATTTTGTAATTTGCTCTGTTAAATGTTGCATTTTGAAGCTTTTTTCACCCCAGTACTTTAATTCAATAAGTTGTTTATGCATACATTATTATTATTATTATTATTATGTTGATTGGCGGACCTGGCTAAATTCCCAGCAAAAAGAAATAGTTGAAAGAAATAGTTGAAGAAATGGTATGTAAGTAGCCTACCTAGAATTTTCTGTGTGTTATTGTTTAAAATTGACACTCAATTATTATAAATTACCTATTTAATCGCCTTCAACTCTACATGAGGTAAGTCATTCCAAGAATGGTTTTTGTGTGCTTTGAAGTTGAATAATTGTTGCTACGATCACTTCAAACTTACTGTTACTTCTGTTATCACATTAGCATTGTTTGAATGCTAACATTAGCTATTAGCTTCAAACTTACTGTTAGTTCTGTTATCACATTAGCATTGTTTGAATGCTAACATTAGCTATTAGCTCAAACTTACTGCTAGTTCTGTTGTCACATTAGCATTGTCTGAATGCTCACATTATTATTATTACTCGTATTTCTAACAAGAAGCAGACAAAATCCAATTTTTATTGTATGCTTTGTAATATATAACATCATATTATTAATTGATTATTAATTGATATAATATGTTCAACCCCCCCCCACCCCAACCCAATTGTCAAATGGTGGGTGGGTGGAGCGCCTACTCTTTAGCCCACACTAGGTCCACCACTTGCATGACGTTCTTCATATCTAACAAAAATTTTCTTTGGCCATAAACACGCAGTATTGTTGATGTGTTATTTTCTCACCAATGAAGAAGATGATACGGCTGTCACTCTTCCTCTCGTATACAGCATCGATTTTGTTCGTCCCGGAGGGGAGGCCCATCCAGAAGTTTTTAATCAGAGCTGGGCTGAGGGACACCAAAGATCTGTCCTGCTTGGTCCTCCAGAACTGTGCACCTTTAATGAGACATAGGAGTGACACACATATACAGACAGAACAAAAATGATGGCCCTGGTCCTTTATTTTAGTGGTGGTGGGAAAGGGGGTGGGGGGTAACCAATGTCTCACCTTTAAAAAAGAAAACTTCGCCCCTGATATTGGCCACTGCATCAAAACTTCCCTGACAGCGATCCTGGATTGAGGGATCAGATCTGGAACAAAAAAAAAAAAAAGCTCCAATTGTATTTACAGAGGAAGTAGGTCGACCAGACGGCCACTAGAGGGAGCAGGACAATTGAACACTATGAGACAAAGGAAGAGTCGGGATTTCATACAAAGCCATCTGCTGTTCTAAAAGTTACTCAACGTGTATTTCAAAAAAGTGAGCGCCGCATTGCGACTTCATGATTTGTAAGTGAAAGAGACAAACAGGTGCTCATTGTTAGATAGATGTTGGTTTTCTTTATTTGTTTCCTCCAGTGGCTTTAAAGTGGGATCGAAGTTGCTCTTTCTCAAAATCTCTGACAGATCTGATCCTGTAGCAGCTCCAGTTTCCACAGAAGCCTTGAGATATTGTTATACGCACTGCACGGGCATCAACTGACGTATCACACACACAACACAGGATGTTTTTTTTTTTTTGTCATTGTTCCGTTTCAACAACTCTGGAGAATCCAGAACAACAGGCCAACATTCAGAAACACTGAAGAACAATAGCTCCACCTAAAGGACAGCAGCTTCTATCCTGACTGTGTCTTGTTAATATCTGTGTACTGTCAGAGGGGAATTAAGATTCTTAAACACTTGTGAATGTTAATATCAATCAATGGATGTCCTGATTGCAGTACTTGAGACATTGAGTGTGCTATTGTTCTGGATCAAGATGAAGTTCCAGACTTTCATGACTTCTTGTACATAACCGGATGACATATCTTGGTGGCCACAGTGGGGTTTGAACACCAGATCGCTCGCACTTGAGACCAAGGCTCTACCAGTTCAGCCAAGGTGAATTCCCCACTAGCCAAGGTAGCAGGAACATCTTTTCAATCTGGACTTCACCTTATAACATGTACATTCACTTATCTTGGCAATGACGTTTATGTCTTGGGGTCTTCTGCTTTTGAGAATGAGAGACACCTGGGAAGAACTTAATAGTTTCATGAAGCTTCTCAACAGAGATGTTTGCCAATGTCAATATTTTTTTGCAAGAGAATGAAGGTCCAGTGTTTAGGGTTCTGGTGTTTGTGAGACTTGGATGCTAACCACTGGCCAAAGGTGACAACTGGATGTCTTTAGTACTAGGTCTCATCGAAGGATCCTTGGGTAGCGCTGGAATGACTTTGTGTCAAACAAGCTGTTACTTATGGAGACTCAGCGGAGGAGAATCACTTGGATTGTGAGGGAGTGATAGCCCTAACCCTAACCCTAACCCTAGCTACAAAGTACCTAAGTGTGACTTCATGTATCCATAACTGTCTTTCTACATGATCTTTCCACACTTGCCATCTTATGCTGTGAAGACAAATCTGAGTGCAATGTGTGGACTTTTTCCATCCTTGTGGACATTATTGATGGATTAAACCAATAAAGTCAGTTATTCTTACGTATTTATTCCATCAATCACAAAGCTTCCTACACGAGAATTACACACTGAAAGGACAGAGTGACCGCTGTCACCACTTATGATACACTGGCCATGTGGTATATTACCATGTAGTGCAGCAGATAACAGAATATTTACAGAGGAATCCTTCAAATGGTGATACAAGCATCAAATCTGGCAAAGTACAACTTAGATATTACTCTTTTGAAAAAACTGATGGACCACTTGAATTTTCAATAGGCAGCCATGTAGGGGTCAACTGAAGAATTACATAGGAGTCAAAATATAAACATGCTCCAGTCATATTGAAAATTATACCACATTATTTGTCTGATTGTAAAGAGTCCAAAAAGGTATAGTTTGGACTATCTATGACTGAATTCTATTGAGTTATGGGGTAAAAACAAGAATGGTGACAAAGTTCAGTTTCAGTTTGTACAGGGGTCAAAAGTTAGAGTTGCTCCAATTTTGTTCAAAGGTGATGCATATTATTGGTTGAGTTAATAGGGTTTCAAAAAGGAATAGTTTGCACCATGTATCATGCTTAGTTATCACGTTACGGGGTAACATATGTCACATGTCATAGAATTATTTGACCTTTACTTTAGAGACCAAGCATTCAACACAGTCAAAACTATTCCATTTATTAATCCAAGTAGCTCAATCAACAATGTGCACCATTTTTTACTAAAATTGGAGCAACATTAACTTTTGACCCCTGTACAAACTGAAATTGGCCTTTGTCACCATTCTTAAGGTTTTTGCCCCATAACTCCATAACATTCAGTCATAGATAGTCCAAACTATACCTTTCTGGAATCTTTATGATCAGGCAAATAATGTGGTATAGTTTTCATATGATTGGAGCATTTTTAGATTTTAATCCCTGTGTAGTTCTTCAATTGACCCCTACGTGGCCGCCTATTGAAAATTCAAGTGGCCCGTCGGTTTTTTCAATAGAAGAATGACTAAGGAGAATTTGTGTTGGATTTGGTGCTTGTATCACCATGTGAAGTATTGTTTCATTTATTTGCTGCACTAATGGGTGTGATCCAGCACTCATTAATATCTGTGCGGTAGGAATTCACAATTTACTTTAAAGTGGAATGTTTGATACATTTTCTACTAATGTTGTTTTTCTTGAGGCCTCCAATGCCTCAAGGTCAACTCACTGTTGTGTTGGTCTTGGAGGTGGGGGACTGGGCAGATGTGGCTTGTATGGATCTTCACCACCTGGTCTCACATCACCGTGGTTCACACCTAGAACAATAGAACGACATGTGATGACACTCCAGAAGCTAATGCCACAGAGTCAAGGCACACACTAGTTAGCACCTATCTAACGCACAAAACCTTTGAATCCTTGTTGGGTTCCGGTGTGCCAACAAGATGATCTACCCATCGAGAGGATCTCCACCGTGCAACTGCGTATGCACACACATGCGCAGTTCTCTCTACCCCGGACATTAACACCTACACCCGTCAAGTTTATCTACCTCCTCTTTACCGTGCAAATGCACACGCACATCTCCCTGTCGAGACGATCTCCTCATCATCTATCGACAATATTCTCCTTTAAAGGCAAGTTCTTACTTTTTTAAATTGAAAAGATATATTACTGTATTTTTATGTAAAGACACAACTTACGTGGGTTTTCTACTTTAATTCGGTGGGTGAGGTGCGCATGCGCAGTTGCGCAGTGGAGCTCATCTCGAGGGGACACGGTCACCCGTTGAGATGAGCTGAGCTCCACTACCGAAGAAAACCCATGTAAGTTTTGTATTTACATAAAAATACAGTAATAAGTGTTTTTTCCAATTTAAAAAGTAAAGACTTGCATGTACACACTGTCGTTAGATGCCGGGGAGATCAACTCAGCGGGGGAGATCATCTCGACAGAACACTGGCTTTGCATGTTCTCACAGCCCTTCAGGCCTGAGGCGTGGCATTAGCTATGGACAAGTCCACACAAACTCTGCCAGATTTGTCTCAGATTAACCATCAGCCCACCTTCAGTTTGTGCTGTAAATCCTCTATTAATGAATAAAATCAGTCAAAAGAGAGAAGAAACCTAGAGCTAGGTCCACGAGATGTAGAGAATTAGACCTTGGTGTCTTTGGAGGATCCTTGGGTACCTCTGCAATGACTGTGTCAAACGAACGGTTATACTGGGAGCCTAAGGTGATGATGACAATTTGGCCATGTGGCGCATTTCTATGTTTTCGATCCAGCATGAAGGTGCCTCTGTGTTGAAGACCTCAAGAGTTGAAGAAGGCCATGACGATGGCCGTATTTTACCTGGGCGCTTGCCATCAAAGACTTAAGGTGGTTCCGTAGTGTGGTAGATGCACCGCCGTGCAACACCGGTGCACGATCCAATACTTGACCTGACCTGTAGATGATTGCAAACTCAAACCAGTCTCTTGCAACATTTTGAAATCTTTGTGACACCTGTGTTTTGGAATACGTATGTAAAGGAAGGAAGCACATGTTGTGCTAAGTGGGTCCTCATTACATCACCAACTATTTCAAAACAAATGTTTCAAAATGTTCCAGTTCATTTTCTCCATCTGGTGTTGTAACATAATAAAACACAAGTGAGTGGCTTGCCATCACATGAAGTAAACATGAAAAGAAATAAGCAAATGTTCCATTATTTATGTGTTCCTTGTTTGTTTTCTTTCAACCCCCTGCATCACTGACTCAGGGTTGGTGTTTGGTTAAAGTCTCAGCATTGACACCTGCTGGAATGTTGAGAACCATATGAAATTATGAAAATGGATGGAACTGCTGTGGCACTGAGACTGTGCATGTGAACATACTCTATTTAGTCAAAGGATCAAAGCTCAGCAATGAGGATCAAAGATGAGGCATCAGGGTCAAAGATCAAGATTAAAGTGTAGCAATCAAGATCTAATTTCAGCTATTTGGAATGACAGTCAGCAATAAGTATCAAAGATGAGCGAATGTAGGAGTATGCTCTGCATTGTATTTTTCTGATTAACACCTCCCACTCGCTCCCCTCAGGATGCAAACTCATGATTGCTGGCATGGGAGGCAGACTTTCTAACCAGATGGCCAAAAACTATGGCTCTGGCCTTGTGGCCACAAAATCATTTCAGCTGTTGGGTAGTCAGGTTTACTGACTACTGTTGCACAGTGACTCAATCAATCAATCAATCAACTTTTTTCTTATATAGCGCCAAATCACAACAAACAGTTGCCCCAAGGCGCTCCATATTGTAAGGCAAGGCCATACAAAAACCCCAACGGTCAAAACGACCCCCTATGAGCAAGCACTTGGCCACAGTGGGAAGGAAAAACTCCCTTTTAACAGGAAGAAACCTCCAGCAGAACCAGGCTCAGGGAGGGGCAGTCTTCTGCTGAGACTGGTTGGGGCTGAGGGAAAGAACCAGGAAAAAGACATGCCGAGAAGGGGGGCAGAGATCGATCACTAATGATTAAATGCAGAGTGATGCATACGGAGCAAAAAGAGAAAGAAACAGTGCATCATGGGAACCCCCCACAGTCTACGTCTAAAGCAACATAACCAAGGGATGGTCCAGGGTCACCCGATCCAGCCCTAACTATAAGCCTTAGCGAAAAGGAATGTTTTAAGCCTAATCTTAAAAGTAGAGAGGGTATCTGTCTCCCTGATCTGAATTGGGAGCTGGTTCCACAGGAGAGGAGCCTGAAAGCTGAAGGCTCTGCCTCCCATTCTACTCTTACAAACCCTAGGAACTACAAGTAAGCCCGCAGTCTGAGAGCGAAGCGCTCTAATGGGGTAATATGGTACTACGAGGTCCCTAAGATAAGATGGGACCTGATTATTCAAAACCTTATAAGTAAGAAGAAGAATTTTAAATTCTATTCTAGAATTAACAGGAAGCCAATGAAGAGAGGCCAACACGGGTGAGATATGCTCTCTCCTGCTAGTCCCCGTCAGTACTCTAGCTGCAGCATTCTGAACCAACTGAAGGCTTTTTAGGGAACTTTTAGGACAACCTGATAATAATGAATTACAATAGTCCAGCCTAGAGGAAATAAATGCATGAATTAGTTTTTCAGCATCACTCTGAGACAAGACCTTTCTGATTTTAGAGATATTGCGTAAATGCAAAAAGGCAGTCCTACATATTTGTTTAATATGCGCTTTGAATGACATATCCTGATCAAAAATGACTCCAAGATTTCTCACAGTATCACTAGAGATCAGGGAAATGCCATCCAGAGTAACGATCTGGTTAGACACCATGCTTCTAAGATTTGTGGGGCCAAGTACAATAACTTCAGTTTTATCTGAGTTTAAAAGCAGGAAATTAGAGGTCATCCATGTCTTTATGTCTGTAAGACAATCCTGCAGTTTAGCTAATTGGTGTGTATCCTCTGGCTTCATGGATAGATAAAGCTGGGTATCATCTGCGTAACAATGAAAATTTAAGCAATACCGTCTAATAATACTGCCTAAGGGAAGCATGTATAAAGTGAATAAAATTGGTCCTAGCACAGAACCTTGTGGAACTCCATAATTAACTTTAGTCTGTGAAGAAGATTCCCCATTTACATGAACAAACTGTAATCTATTAGACAAATATGATTCAAACCACCGCAGCGCAGTGCCTTTAATACCTATGACATGCTCTAATCTCTGTAATAAAATTTATGGTCAACAGTATCAAAAGCAGCACTGAGGTCCAACAGAACAAGCACAGAGATAAGTCCACTGTCCGAAGCCATAAGAAGATAATTTGTAACCTTCACTAATGCTGTTTCTGTACTATGATGAATTCTAAAACCTGACTGAAACTCTTCAAATAGACCATTCCTCTGCAGGTGATCAGATAGCTGTTTTACAACTACCCTCTCAAGAATCTTTGAGAGAAAGGAAGGTTGGAGATTGGCCTATAATTAGCTAAGATAGCTGGGTCAAGTGATGGCTTTTTAAGTAATGGTTTAATTACTGCCACCTTAAAGGCCTGTGGTACATAACCAACTAACAAAGATAGATTGATCATATTTAAGATTGAAGCATTAAATAATGGTAGGACTTCCTTGAGCAGCCTGGCAGGAATGGGTCTAATAAACATGTTGATGGTTTGGATGAAGTAACTAATGAAAATAACTCAGACAGAACAATCGGAGAGAAAGAGTCTAACCAAATACCGGCATCACTGAAAGCAGCCAAAGATAACGATACATCTTGGGATGGTTATGAGTAATTTTTTCTCTAATAGTCAAAATTTTTGTTAGCAAAGAAAGTCATGAAGTCATTACTAGTTAAAGTTAATGGAATACTCAGCTCAATAGAGCTCTGACTCTTTGTCAGCCTGGCTACAGTGCTGAAAAGAAACCTGGGGTTGTTCTTATTTTCTTCAATTAGTGATGAGTAGAAAGATGTCCTAGCTTTACGGAGGGCTTTTTTATAGAGCAACAAACTCTTTTTCCAGGCTAAGTGAAGATCTTCTAAATTAGTGAGACGCCATTTCCTCTCCAACTTACGGGTTATCTGCTTTAAGCTACGAGTTTGTGCGTTATACCACGGAGTCAGACACTTCTGATTTAAAGCTCTCTTTTTCAGAGGAGCTACAGCATCCAAAGTTGTCTTCAATGAGGATGTAAAACTATTGACGAGATACTCTAACTCCCTTACAGAGTTAGGTAGCTACTCTGCTCTGTGTTGGTATATGACATTAGAGAACATAAAGAAGGAATCATATCCTTAAACCTAGTTACAGCGCTTTCTGAAAGACTTCTAGTGTAATGAAACTTATTCCCCACTGCAGGGTGGTCCATCAGGGTAAATGTAAATGTTATTAAAAAATGATCAGACAGAAGGGAGTTTTCAGGGAATACTGTTAAGTCTTCTATTTCCATACCATAAGTCAGAACAAGATCTAAAATATGATTAAAGTGGTGGGTGGACTCATTTACTTTTTGAGCAAAGCCCATAGAGTCTAATAATAGATTAAATGCAGTGTTGAGGCTGTCATTCTCAGCATCTGTGTGGATGTTAAAATCGCCCACTATAATTATCTTATCTGAGCTAAGCACTAAGTCAGACAAAAGGTCTGAAAATTCACAGAGAAACTCACAGTAACGACCAGGTGGACGATAGATAATAACAAATAAAACTGTTTTTTGGGACTTCCAATTTGGATGGACAAGACTAAGAGACAAGCTTTCAAATGAATTAAAGCTCTGTCTAGGTTTTTGATTAATTAATAAGCTGGAATGGAAGATTGCTGCTAATCCTCCGCCCCGGCCCGTGCTACGAGCATTCTGACAGTTAGTGTGACTCGGGGGTGTTGACTCATTTAAACTAACATATTCATCCTGCTGTAACCAGGTTTCTGTTAGGCAGAATAAATCAATACGTTGATCAATTATTATATCATTTACCAACAGGGACTTAGAAGAGAGAGACCTAATGTTTAATAGACCACATTTAACTGTTTTAGTCTGTGGTGCAGTTGAAGGTGCTATATTATTTTTTCTTTTTGAATTTTTATGCTTAAATAGATTTTTGCTGGTTATTGGTAGTCTGGGAGCAGGCACCGTCTGTACGGGGATGGGGTAATGAGGGGATGGCAGGGGGAGAGAAGCTGCAGAGAGGTGTGTAAGACCACCGCTCTGCCTCCTGGTCCCAACGCTAGACAGTCACAGTTTGGAGGATCCAAAAAAATTGGCCAGATTTCTAGAAATGAGAGCTGCTCCCTCTAAAGTGGGATGGATGCCGTCTCTCCTAACAAGACCAGGTTTTCCCCAGAAGCTTTGCCAATTATCAATGAAGCCCACCTCATTTTTTGGATACCACTCAGACAGCCAGCAATTCAAGGAGAACATGCGGCTAAACATGTCACTCCCAGTCTGATTGGGGAGGGGCCCAGAGAAAACAACAGAGTCCGACATTGTTTTTGCAAAGTTACACACCGATTTAATGTTAATTTTAGTGACCTCCGATTGGCGTAACCGAGTGTCATTACTGCCGACGTGAATTACAATCTTGCTGGCCTCCATCACACGAACAGGCTCAAAGTTCAAGGTAAGAGGTCAGCAATCAGGATCAAGGCTTTGTCATTAGGTTCAGTGGTCAGTGATCAAAATCAAAGGCCAGCACTCTCTGAACAAAGATAAGAGGTCAACCCAAATGATCAACATCAAACTTTAAATCAAATCAAACTTCAGCAATCAAGCAATCAATTTACACTTAGTGAGTGTAAATGACAGTCAGCAGTAAGGCTTAAAGTTGAGTTATGAAGATCAAAGATGAGTGACTAGGATCAAAGATCAAGATAAGAGGTCAGGATCGATGAGGGGCAGGGATCAGGATCACAGATAAATAACCTGGATCAAAGATAAGGGATATGAATCAAAGTTCAACAGTGTAGACATATGTTTAGTAATGTGGGATAATAGTCAACAGTAAGGATCACAGATGAATTATCAGGATTGAGGATGAGTGATGAAGAACCAAGATTAGCATTAGGATCACAAGTAGGCCATCAGTAACAAAAGTTATGATCAAAGTTCAACAATTAATATCCAAACCTAATCAGAATCCAAAGTCAGCAATCAGGATGATTATGTACCCATCAGTGTACCTTGGTCTAAATCCAAGTAATGATCCAGATCTTATTTTCTGACAGAGGTGGTCCACTAGAGTGGACTAGGGATTGGGATTTGGTTTGGGTCCTAACTTGAACTCTGGGGTTTTGGCGGACACATGCATTCTGTGAATGCCCTTCTGTTTATTTAGAGAAAAAGTGTATAATATGACTCCTGTATGATTTTCTAGTTTTCATACAGGAGCTGGTGTTTCTCCTGCGATCCTGTTGTCTTCTCTGATTTTATGCTTCCACCACGTTAAAGTGTCTTGGCAGACAAACACAAACAGGCATGAAAAACAGTCAGCCTGAGTCCAGCTGCTCACTCACCGTACAGCTGCTGGATGGCCAATTTATCATCCAGAGGCAGGCGGTAGTTGACAATATCACCCACAGAACCCTGGTAGTACGGCCTCATGATGGATGGATCAGAGGAGGAATGGGACAGGCCAAGCGCGTGGCCAAACTCGTGCACCGCAACTGTGAATAAGTCTGTAGTGCTGCCATCACCTGAGGAAGTGTGAAGCAACAGTGTTACTCCATTACTTAAAAAAGGGATTGGACCCCATCACCTATCCATCATCACCATTTCAAATACCTCGAAAGCTCCACGTCTCATCATCATCAAAGTGTGTGTCGCCTGACACTTCAGCCATGCCAGGGAAAAAAGCGTGGGCCAGGGTGCCTCCGGGCCCGTCAAATGGGTACCCATCTTCATGCAACAAGCGGGAAAAAGACACTCTGATGTCGCCTCCAGCCTCGACCCCTCGAGACGGAATGAGACGGAAACGTAATGGGGTCGCGTCACTCCAGGCTTTGAAGGCATGTACCAGGATGTTGTCCACCAAGTGGGAAGGCAGGGAGCGTGACTGGGAAGGAGACGGGTAACTGTGGACACTGCAGACAGGATTCCATTAGTTATCAGCGCACATTACATCCTCATTAATATTTGAATCTGTATGACGTTCCAGATTATGACCAGTTTTAAAAGATAAGGGCTGCCTTGCTTTTTGGTAGGAGTGCGATCCAATACTGGCCAAAATAACTGGATTGGATATGATAAATAAAAATAAAAAAAGTCAGATCCTAGTCTCCAATTATGATGTTGAGACTGAGGTTAGCTAAATTAATCCAGAGAAATTAATTATTAATAGGTAAATTGTTTTAAGATGAGAAAATGGATTGGAATCTATATGATCAGATGCTGCAGATTCCAATGTTGGTATCATATTTTCGCCACTTGTAAGTCAGACTTTTTAAACTGACACTCAGAAAACAGCAATGTTTCTCAAAAAAACAAAAACAAAAACAAAAAACCAAAACAAAACAAACAAACAAAAAAACCCAGTATGATACCAGTGTTGGTATCATATTTTTGCCACTTAAGATAAGACTTTATTGATCTCACAGTAGAGAAATTCACGTTACGTCAGCTCTTAAGAAAACACACAAGATGGGTGCGAGTAGAGGAAAATGTGCATCAAACAGCGTGTGCAAGGATAAGCAATAATAATACTTGTAACAATACAATAAAATAAGAAAATGAGGTAAAAATAGAATATGTATTTTATATATATATATATATATATATATATATATATATATATATATATATATATATATATATATATATATATATATATATAAGTACATATGCATACATAAACATGATTAGAATTGAAAAAGACAGGAGCATCTTAGTGGAATTTAGATGTGGTAAGGTATATTTTCACCACTTAAGTCAGACTCTTTAAACTGACACTCAGAAAACAGCAATGTTTCTAAAAAAAACAAACAAAAACAAAACAAAACAAAACAGTCAGATCCTAGTCTCCAGTTATGATGTTGATCTTGAGGTTAGCAAAATTAATCCAGACAAATGAATTATTAATAGGTAAATTGTTTTAAGATGGGGAAAATATTGGATTGGAATCTATATGATCAGATGCTGAAGATTCCAATGTTGGTATCATATTCTCGCCACTTAAGTCAGACTTTTTAAATGGACACTCAGAAAACAGCAATGTTTCTCAAAAAAAAAAAAAAAAAAAAAATTACAAAGAAAAAAGGAAGAGCATTGTTGACGCTAAGAAGGCATGTTAATCATGGAAATAGCGGATGTGAAACTTTTAATAACTGGAAGCAAAAGGGAAGGAAGCTGTGGAGGATTTGAAAGGAATACATTCCGTGACAGACAGCAGGAGGGATTCCTCAGAACACAAGTTAAAGGGGTTATATTAAAAAAACAACAACTTTAAAATCTCCCTTGTACAGTTAGATGTAGTTGGGATTTATACTAAACATCATTAGAATCTCATACATCTGGGTCTATCCATACAGGGAGTCCTCTTTTTACATTTTACATTTCTGTGATGTATGTCCCAGAAGTCCATATGTGACCTTGTGTTTGACACGCTCAATGAGCCAGTCTGCACTATACGCACACACACCATCTGCAAATGAAATACATTCTTTGTTCAAGAACTTTGTCCATGAATAAAGTTCTAAGAAGAAGCATGAGACTAAAAGTGCAGTTATAACCAAAAATAAGTGTCGACATACAAATGTGTAGTAGAGGGAAGCACAACATGTCACATAATACACAAAATACGAGGTCTGTCCATAAAGTATCGTACCTTTTTATTTTTTTTTAAACTATATTGATTTGATTCATATGTTTTCACGTCAGACAAGCTTGAACCCTTGTGCGCATGCGTGAGTTTTTCCACGCCTGTCGTTGACGTCATTCGCCTGTGAGCACGCCTTGTGGAAGGAGTGGTCCCGCCCCGTCGTCGGATTTTCATTGTCTGGAAATGGCGGAATGATTTGGGGTTTTTTTCCATCAGAATTTTTTCAGAAGCTGTTAGAGACTGGCACCTGGAAACTATTCGAAAAATTTATCTGGCTTTCGGTGAAAATTTTACAGGCTTCACAGAGAATAAGGTCTGTTAGTACAGCTTTATGGACCCCTTTAAGGACGCTCAGCGCGCCGCGCTCCGAGCTGTGACGACATGGCACAAGCCACCAGACCATTTCTAAACGGATGGCTCTATGGATACGAGACCGTCGTGTGCTCTTTCTCTGGTTATCACAAGAACTGGACATCAGCCATTTTCCGGCAGATTTCACTTTTAACAAGCGATTTTGTCATGGAAAGCCGCGCGGAGGCTTCGCGTGTCACAACGGATTCACTGTGGAAGCGAGACAAAGGAACACCTCCGTTTCGGCGTGTCAGAGGACAAGTTTGGACATGTCTATCTCGGCTTTCAATGCTTACCAGTCCAGTAAGTATCAGTGAAATTGTGGAGAGCTGGACATGTCCAAACTTGTCCTCTGACACACCGAAACGGAGGTGTTCCTTTGTCTCACTTCCAAAGCAAATCGGTCTTTACGCGCGAAGCCTCTGCGTGGCTTTCCATGACAAAATCTCTTGTTAAAAGTGAAATCTGCCGGGAAAATGGCTGATGTCCAGCTCTTGTGATAACCAGAGAGAGCACACGACGGTCTCGTATCCACAGAGCCATCAGCTCAGAAATGGTCCGGTGGCTTGTGCCACGTCGTCGCAGCTCGGAGCGCGGCGCGCTGAGCGTCCTTAAAGGGGTCCTTAAAGCTGTACTAACAGACCGTATTCTCTGTGAAGCCCGTAAAATTTTCACCGAAAGCCAGATAAATTTTTTGAATAGTTTCCAGGTGCCAGTATCTAACAGCATCTGAAAAAATTCTGATGGAAGAAAAACCCAAATCATTCCGCCATTTCCAGACAATGAAAATCCGACGATGGGGCGGGACCACTCCTTCCACAAGGCGTGCTCACAGGCGAATGATGTCACCGACAGGCGTGGTAAAACTCACGCATGCGCACATGAATCAAATCCATATAGTTTAAAAAAATAAAATAAAAAGGTACGATACTTTATGGACAGACCTCGTAAATGAGAAGGGCAGAACAGACTAAAAATGTTTACAATGTTGAATAAATTTAAATAATAAGATATGAAAATACTTCTATTACACATTATTTTAAAAATGTGAGTTAAAAAAGATGAAATACGTGGTCTATTAGATAATAAACCGACCCTTTGATTTTATTTTTTTTTTAACTATATGGATTTGAATGACGTGCGATTACACCAATCATGCTTGATCCCTCGTGCGCATGCGTGAGTTTTTTCACGCGTGTCGGTGACGTCATTTCCCTGTGGGCAGGCCTTGAGTGAGATGTGGTCCCGCCCTCTCGGCTGAATTCCTTTGCTTCACACGCTGCTCGAGACCGCGCGCGTTGCTTTATCAAAATTTTTTCTGGACCTGTGAGGAATATCCGAGTGGACACTATTTGAGAAATTAAGCTGGTTTTCGGTGAAAAGTTTAACGGCTGATGAGAGATTATGGGGTGTTTCTGTCGGTGTAAGGACTTCCCATGGAGCGGGACGTCCTGCAGCGCTTCCAGGCGCCGTCGTCGGCCTGTTTCGACCTGAAAACATCCTAATTTAAGGCTTAATTCACCCAGGACGTCGTGAGAGAACAGAGAAAATTCAGAAGAGGCCGGCATGAGGACTTTATGCGGACATTCCACTGTTTAAGGACATTTTTTAATGAAAGACGTGCGCGCAAATTTGCCGAGTCGTTTCCGTGACGACTCGGCAAATCTGTGTGC
Organism: Thalassophryne amazonica; assembly: GCF_902500255.1. Classification (NCBI taxonomy): domain Eukaryota; kingdom Metazoa; phylum Chordata; class Actinopteri; order Batrachoidiformes; family Batrachoididae; genus Thalassophryne; species Thalassophryne amazonica. Next base: position 52,697,334 of record NC_047120.1, on the reverse strand, counting down.
GCCGCGACAGGAAAAACACCTCCGTGTTGAAAACCATTTGTAAAATTCAGGCGGCTTTTGATGGCTTTCAACAAGTGAGTAACTGAGAAATTGTTTAACAGCTTGGGCATGTTCCAACTTGCCCATTAAGGTTTCCAACGGAGGTGTTTTTCCTGTCGCAACCCCCCGCGGTCGGGTCCGGCCCGACATGCGACTCTGCCCGCATGTTCTTTCATTACAAAATGTCCGTTAACAATGGAATGTCCGAATAAACTCCTCATGCCGACTTCTTCTGAAAGTTCTCTGTTCTCTGACGACTTCCTGGGTCAACAGAGCCTGAAATGTGGAAGTTTTCAACTTGAAACGGCGAGACGCTGCTGCCTCGAAGCGCAGATCGCCATCAGGCGCCGTGGGCCATCCTTACGGCGACACTACCAGACCAAAATCTCTCATCAGCCGTTAAAATTTTTACCGAAAACCAGCTGAATTTATCGAATGGTGTCCACTCAGTTGCGCCTTACAGTTTTGAAAAAATTTTGATCAAACAAAGCAGCAGTCTCTGAGCCATTCCTAAACAATGAAAAAACGACGAGAGGGTGGGCGACTCCTCACTCAAAGACTGCCCACAGGCAAATGACGTAACCGACAGGCGTGAAAAAACTCTTGCATGCCCACAAGGGTTCAAGCATGTCTGATGTAATCACACGTGATTCAAATCCATATGGTTTTTGAAAAAAATAATAAGGTCGGATACTTTTCTAATAGACCTCATACAAGGTGCTATAACAATTTTTCATGGGACAATATTTTATTCTGCCAAAATAGATCACAATATAAAGTTAAATTAGAAAACATTCTAGAAATTTATAGATTACAGGAAGGGAACTCAGAAAGTTTACCTTCTGTTTTTTTTAACATTATTATTTTTTATTTATTTATTTATTTTCATTCCCTTGATGTAATCTTTGGCATTATTAAATCCTGAATGCTGAGATTTGTTTCTGATTGCTGGCCTGGGATCCTGATTTTTGTTTATGATCATTCATGTTTTAATTGCTAATCTTTGATACTGGCCTTTGATCCTGATCTTTATTCCTGAATAGTATTTTTTTTTACCATCATCTCTGCTGTTAGGACTTACCAAGGAGGTTTTTTTGTTGTTGTTGTTATTTGTCTGTCTGTTTTGCTTTGATCCTGGCTCAAAGAAATCAATCCCAAGTTGAATCCATCAAATCAATCCCAAGTTGATGAGCTGATCACTTATTTTTGGTCACTAATCTTTGAAGCTGGACTTTGATCCTGACCTTTAATCCTGATCAGTCATTTTTGGCCCTCATCTCTGATCTTTGGACTTTGAACCTTCACAAGACGTTTATCCTTTTGTCATCATTTGTCTGTTTTGCTTTGATCCTGTAATAAGGGTGAAAGGAATAAGAATCGAGGGCTGAACCATGTGCTTTGATCCTGATTGTGCAACTAATCAGCATTAATATGTGCATGTTCTAGTGGGTGTGGGTGTGAAAGCACATGCGTTTCTGAATAAAAATAAGAAGGGGGACTCAGTGATACTGTCTCTCTCTCACACACACACACATACAGTAGTGTTCAGAATAATAGCAGTGCTACGTGACTAAGATTAATCCAGGTTTTGAGTATATTTCTTATTGTTACGTGGGAAACAAGGTACCAGTAGATTCAGTAGATTCTCACAAATCCAACAAGACCAAGCTTTCATGATATGCACACTCTTAAGGCTATGAAATTGGGCTATTAGTAAAAAAAAGTAGAAAAGGGGGTGTTCACAATAATAGTAGTGTGGCATTCAGTCAGTGAGTTTGTCAGGTTTGTGGAACAAACAGGTGTGAATCAGGTGTCCCCTATTTAAGGATGAAGCCAGCACCTGTTGAACATGCTTTTCTCTTTGAAAGCCTGAGGAAAATGAGATGTTCAAGACATTGTTCAGAAGAACAGCATAGTTTGATTAAAAAGTTGATTGGAGAGGGGAAAACTTATACGCAGGTGCAAAAAATTATAGGCTGTTCATCTACAATGATCTCCAATGCTTTAAAATGGAAAAAGAAAAAAAAAAAAAAAAAAAAACAGACATGTGGAAGAAAATGGAAAACAACCATCAAAATGGATAGAAGAATAACCAGAATGGTAAAGGCTCACCCATTGATCAGCTCCAGGATGATCAAAGACAGTCTGGAGTTACCTGTAAGTGCTGTGACAGTTAGAAGACACCTGTGTGAAGCTAATTTATTTGCAAGAATCCCCCGCAAAGTCCCTCTGTTAAATAAAGACATTTGCAGAAGAGGTTACAATTTGCCAAAGAACACATCAACTGGCCTAAAGAGAAATGGAGGAATATTTTGTGGACTGATGAGAGTAAAATTGTTCTTTTTGGGTCCAAGGGCCGCAGACAGTTTGTGAGACGACCCCCCAACTCTGAATTCAAGCCACAGTTCACAGTGAAGACAGTGAAGCATGGTGGTGCAAGCATCATGATATGGGCATGTTTCTCCTACTATGGTGTTGGGCCTATATATCACATACCAGGTATCATGGATCAGTTTGGATATGTCAGAATACTTGAAGAGGTCATATTGCCTTATGCTGAAGAGGACATGCCCTTGAAATGGGTGTTTCAACAAGACAATGACCCCAAGCACACTAGTAAATGAGCAAAATCTTGGTTCCAAACCAACAAAATGAATGCCTCGCAGATGTGAAGAAATCATGAAAAACTGTGGTTATACAACTAAATACTAGTTCAGTGATTCACAGGATTGCTAAAAAAGCAGTTTGAACATAATAGTTTTGAGTTTGTGGCATCAACAGCAGATGTTACTATTATTGTGAACACCCCCTTTTCTACTTTTTTTTTTACTAATAGCCCAATTTCATAGCCTTAAGAGTGTGCATATCATGAATGCTTGGTCTTGTTGGATTTGTGAGAATCTACTGAATCTACTGGTACCTTGTTTCCCATGAAACAATAAGGAACATACTCAAAACCTGGTTTAATCTTTTTAGTCACATAGCACTACTATTATTCTGAACACTACTGTATATATATGTGTGTGTGTGTGTGTGTGTGTGTGTGTGTGTGTGTGTGTGTGTGTGTGTGTGAACATAAAATTAAAGTCTATTATTAAAAGTCTATTACTGCATAGGTTTACAAGTACGTCATGGTGTATCATGGGAGCAAAATGAAGACGGGAAACATTCATCATAAAAGAATTGAGATATAGTTCATGTGACTGACACAAGACATGGATGAAACCGCAGCGCAGCATGACAGGAAACACACCTCCATGTGAGGTCTGTCTTGTGCCACTTGAGGCCAGACAGTGCGTATCTCTTCCTCCTCCTCCTCTTCTTCAGCATGTCCTCATCCCCGACAATATCGGGCAGGGAGCAGCGTGGTGTTGACATGAGTTTCAGGGTTTCACTGTCTGGAAATGAGAACATACTCGTATCTCTTAAAATATGCAGAATGGGTGGAGAACTTGTAGGTTCACCATAGAAGATAGATACTTTATTTACCATAAAAAACAATATAAAATCGAGGGGTGTATTGACATGTAACTCCCCCTACCTCATAAATGTAACTTTCTTAAAGCATTCTTAAATGAAATGACATTATTACAATTCACAATATTTCTGTCTAAAGACTTCCAGATTTTTACAATCCTATTAGCCCAAAAATGTTTACGAATATCAGTTCTACTATAAAAATGGAACAAATTGTGTTCATGACCTCTACTACTTCTGTAAGGTTTTATATAATTGTTGTAGTTTAGTGTAATGAGACCATTCAACACCTTAAAATACAATAACAAATCTGCTTTAGTGCATCTGCAATGCAAGGATTCCAACTTCAAAAGTCTAAGTCTATCTGGGTAAGAGAACCCTGTACAGACATTTAATCTACGAGTGAAATACCGCTGGACTGCTTCAAAGTTGTCTACATTTGTTTTCAGCCTAGGTGACCATACACAATTGGAAGTTTCCAGGATAGGCCGAACATAACTTTTAGACAAAGATACATAAAACGTATAATTGTGCCCCTTGAATGTGTTAAAAATATTTCTAATTACAAACTGAGCTTTTCGAATAATAGAATTACAGTGGTATGAGAATTTCAAATTAGATTGTATAACAACCCCAACATCACAAATACTGTCAAAGTTATCAGTAACGCCATTGCCCATCTTATAGCGGTATGGATATTTCACATTGCCAATCCGTAAATACTTGGTTTTGTTTGCATTAAGTTTTAGTTGCCAACTAGTGGCCCATTCTTGTATCCTTAATAAATCAGCTTGTAATGATTCACAGTCATTAATAGAGCTGACAGCTTTGTTGTTGTGATGGAGCTGAGAGTTGGTTACCGAGCACTCCGGTTTCTTTCACGCCTCCAAATCTTTGCATGACACGGATGGCTTTTTCAATTCCATCTTTGGTTTGCAGCTTACTTGTACGTGGGTCTGGAGGAGGGAGGTAGCCATACCTGCTCAACCAATCCTGAATGCAGAAGAAGAAAAACGAGAATTAGTCATCTGCGATTTCCACAGGAAATGATAACTTTGATGATTTATTTTTGTTTTTTATTTGTGGCTTGAGGGAGTGGTGTGACAATGACATCATTCTTTCAAGATGAGTTGGGGGTTCTTGCTGTCCACTAAATGCTCCCATTGTAGTGTTTCAAGAATTTTAAACCACTGAATCATTTTATGAAGCAATTGGTTGATTGGGTCTCAAGCGTTTAAAAAATGTGAACCGTTTTTATCTTTTCAGCAGATATCCATCAAATCTCATGTGTGAAATATGTCAAGATTTTATCTGGTCATCCCAACGGGATCTTTGGCCGTGTCTTTCCATTTTATGTCTTTTTTTTTTGGTCACTTCCAGTCACATATCTTCAGCCCCATGAGGCTAACAGTAGCATATGTAGCGTAACAGCGCTGTGTCACCCTCAGATGAGATGCTGGAGTTTTTCAGTTTGTCATAATGTAGCTCTATTTTAAACAAATATTCATGTAATCACTTAAATGTGTCATGATCCAGCCCTGTTGGGCCCGGCTGTTACTATTTTGAACTCTTTTTTCACATTTGTGTTCTGAGCCTTTTGTATTTTTTAATCATGCCATCAGGGCCGGCCCGAGCCTTTATGGGGCCTTAAGCAGAATTTAATTTGGGGGCCCCCTACCATCACCTCAGCACCAGATGCCTCATTATTCCATAGGCTACACTGTTATGTGTGTAACGTACCCACAATCATTAGCATTATTTGTAATTATCTTACATCATACAGGTGTCATTCTTGTTTTTAACCTCAAAGGGGTAGCAAACTCATAAATATGTTTTAATTAACGTCTACATACAGAGTGATGTATAGGTATGGACTACATTTATAGTAAACACGTTAAATAGTTTAATTTCTTTCAGATGTGCAATGGTGTGCAAAATGTTCAATATCCAAATACAAAATAGAATCAAATGACATTCACATTATCTTACAGAAAAATAAAATAAATAAATACAATACTTAAATAATCTCCAAAATGAACATAGAAATCCACATTACAGCAATGTGTGTGCATAGCAATGCACAAACATTGCACTGGGGGCTATTGCTTTAACTTTGGCTGCAAACCATTGAGAGCTGAGCTACTTTTCCCCACCTTTTGCACCAAATTAATCTGAGGAGTTGATCTGCCCTGCTGTTTAACTCTAAGTTTTTCTTCGTAAGGAAGACTATCAAATGGCTTCGCCAAAATCCGGTCCACAACATCCAAATTGTCTTCCATTATGTGCAGCTTGCTACCTAGCTAGCTCGCTAGCTGGGACTGGCGGGAGGCTCGTGTTAAGTGTATCCGCCTGTGAGTGCTTTGTGACGGTGGAGGAGCTCAGCAGCACCCGCTGCTCGGTAGGGACAGAAACTGCGATAGAAGTCAGAAAGAGTGATAGAAGTCAGTCTCCAAACACAAGCAGCTACAAAAAAAAACAAAACACCAGAAATAGAAGCTCGATTTGTCGCTAGTCGTTTTTAAACAAAGAAAATGCCGCTAAGAGGATTAGGCAAGTCTCCGGTTCAACTCAGAACAATGAAAATGCTCCCACGGATGTTTACACCAAAAGATCGCTGATTCGCTGATTTCGCTGTCAATCAAAAAGGCATTCAGCCTCAGACAGATCATCCAATCATCATGCAGAAGCTGAGCGTCCGGGCCAGCCGGAGCCAGCCAGGGCCAGCCCACTGCCCCATAGACCCCCAGACACGCTGAGCGTGCGATGGGCGGGACAAAGCCCAGCATTTATCCAATGACTCGTCTCGTTTCGCTGCATGCTTTGTGTCGCTATTGAAGTGTGTGATCAGCGTCCACAGTTTAAAGCACTGTGAAGCTGCGGGTTTGAGTGAGAGGAAAGCCGCGTCGTTACCACTGATAAGAAGCTGATTCTGAACAAAAGTTGAGCGCGTTGTAGCGCATATTTAGTCAATGACATGTACATGTATTTTTTTTTGACATTTTAGGGGAAGCTGAGCTTCACTTGCAGTCTTAGACCAATCGCCTCTGACTTTAAGACACCTCAAGCACTTGACACTAAACGAACGGAGCATTTCGCAAATAATGACAACAAAAATTGTAATATTGGACATGCAAACCGGCCTTTGTCTTGTTGTTTTTCTTGTCTTCCAACTTCTTTTTTTCTTTCTCCGCTCCAGAGGGATAATTTCTTTTCTGAGACATGACTTACACTCACTTCTTTCCTCACGATTAGTCATCGATCACCTGACCCAAGCGGTGCATCTAAATTTGCCCAACGGTGGCAGCAGCCAACAGGAGGCATCAATTAACCTAGTATTGGTATTTTGTCAAAATGAATTAATTTTTTCGGGTGTAATACAATTTCGTTTAAATTATTCAATATTATTTTAATTTCATGCATATATTTACTTTTTTATCACAACGTCTCGGTGCTCTCGGGGCCCCCTGGTGGCGTGGAGGTCCTAAGCGACTGCGTAGTTGGCGTATGCCTTGGGCCGGCTCTGCATGCCATGTATCTTAGTCATGCTTCAGCTGGTCTTGTTTCTTGTTCTTGTCAGGTTTTTATGTTATCTTTGGTTTTGTTTTTGTCAGTTAACCTTGTATTTGTTCTCTCTTGGTCACTTAGTTCTTCCAGTCTTAGTTTGATTCTGTTTACTTCATTTCTTGTATTATGCTTTGGTCACTGGTTCAGTTTTCTTTTGAACATTTTGTATTCATAGCTTAGTTCTGTTTATCACATTTTTGTATTATGCTTTAGTCACAGGTTTTGGTTATTATTTATCTTAAAGTGTTTCTTCTGATTATGTTCTATTTGTCACTTTCATCAGTTAGTTCTTTTTATTTATTGCACTATTCTGTAGTCACCAGTTTGTTTATCTGCTGTTCTCATTTCTTTTGTACTTTTATATCGGGTTTTGCTTTCTGTTAATTAGCCAGTTCCTGTTGAGCTTTGCTTCAGTATTGATTTTCTGATCAGTTGTAATGTAGTTTTTCTTTTGTACATATTATATCTTGGTTTGCTTTTAGTTCCCATGATTCTTGCTCTGTCCTGGTCCCTAGTGTCGTGTTCTGTTTTTGCTCTGTTCTCACGTCATCCTCATTTGTTTGTGTTCATTCCACTTCCTGCACCCGCCTTGTGTCTTTGTCTCCCACACTTTGATTGTCTTTTGCATTTTCATTCACTCCCGCTCTTGCACCTGCTCACGCATCTTTGTATCTGACATCACTCCACTTTGTGCACTCCCTTCCCCATTATCTTGATCATGCTTAACCTTTGTCTTCCCTGGTCACGCCCCCTTCCAGATCCTTCACCTACACCTGTGTCTTGTTCCACTAATTACATCACCAGTTATATAAGCCCTCACAGTCCCTTGCTCGATTGTTGAATGTATTTCACTTTCCAGCTTTCACGTCCTGCCTTGTTTTGCTTGTTGATCTGCCTGTCGGTATTTGACCTTGTTTTGCCTTTGACCACGTTTTTTGTCTCTGCCTCTGATTGCCAGCACTCCGTGTATTTTGACTTCAGCCTGTTTATTCGACCAAGCCTCAGCCTTACGTCTGTCTGTACCTTTACTTCACTGCTGGACCATCTGTGTACCGAATCTCTGCCTGTTACTATCATTAAACCTTATTCTAACTGCATCTGCTATGAGAGTTCGCATTTGTGTCCACTCAATTTGTGCCACGCCCTGACAAAATGTAAAAAATAAAAATAAATTAAAAAAAATCAAAAACAGCCACTTTTAAGGCCACTTTTAAATTTTACCACCCAGGGTGTAGTCCGCCTCACGCCCTATGACTGCTGAGATAGGCTCGAGACCCCCGTGACCCGACCCCATCTTGGATAAGCAGATGAAGATGAGTGTGTGTGTGTGTGTGTGTGTGTGTGTGTGTGTGTGTGTGTGTGTGTGTGTGTGTGTGTGTGTGTGTGTGTGTGTGTTGGACATTTTAACATGGAGTCCTATGGGAATGTGTTGCATTTTGAAGCCAGCCTCAAGTGGCCGATCAAGGAACTGCAATACATTTGACTTCCAAAAAGTGTCAAAATACATTTACTGCTTTGTCAAAACACATCACATAGAAAACACACTGCAGTCTGCATTTGGAATGAACGTTGCCGCGGGAACAGGCCCACTGACAGCATGAGGACTGCTGGATGACCCCTGCTTGTGGCATAACCACCTGTGCGGACTTCTCATCAAATACATATTCTTTGTTATTATGTCATGTTGTTTAGATTTCCTGTTTTCTGTTTCTTCAGCTTGGTAAAAACTTTGTAAAAGCCTTGTAACTGTTAGAATGGCCTAAGCACTGGGTCACCCCTCTGAGTCTGGTCTGCTTGAGGTTTCTTCCTCAATATCATCAGAGGGAGTTTTTTCTTACCACTTTCACCTATGTGTTTGCTCTTGGGGTTGGTAAGATTAGATCTTAGGCCTTGGGGCACCTTTGTTATGATTTGGCACTATAGAAATTAAATAAATTTAAATTAAATGAATTAAATTTAGTTGAAAACGTGCTGTTCTGCAGTAATGTGAATGCAGCTTTACTGATAGTTCTAGATGCTTTGCGGAGAAAATTTAACTGATCTGACTCAGTTGTTTAGCTTTGAGTATTTCTGGTCACACACCCAAACAATGAACAAATGAGTGAAAAAAGAACTGAAAGTTGACAGGGCCAACAATATTTGTAAGTTATACTCATACGGTCCAACTTGATCTTTATGGAACTAATGTGGAAACAGTAACATGGAAAAGTTGCATGATGCAAAAGCCCCAGAACAGAGTTTATTATTGATATTATTATCAGTCTGACAAAACAAGTAAAATCTGTTGCTTCATTGTGGTTTTGAAAGCGGCACTTCCTGCTCTCCTCGAACCTTCTACCACAGCAGCAGTTAAAAGGCAAGGTGTTGGCTCAAAGCCACAGCGGTTGCTGTTCTTTTGGATTTTTTTTTTTTTTTTTTTTTTTTTTTTTGTTCTCTGTTAAACCTTTTCATTTGAAACAGTAAAATCTACTTGCACAATTCACTTCCAAAACATAAGTTATACATTTATTCATATTCTTTTCTAGATTTGAAATTGGATGGATTAGGAATAACTGATTACAATTGGAAGATATTTCTCACTCTTAAAGAAAGAAAAATAAATGAGGAATAAGCCAAAAGTATTTGTAACTTTTTTTGGGGGGGAGTATGAACCCTGTGTTTCAACATTTCAGTAATACTGTAAATATCTGTTGATGCAGATACTTCTTCCAATTTGAAATGACTGAAGTAAAAACTATCAAATATTGTGTCTTATTGTGATGATTATTATCACGAGTCATCAGCAGCCACATCACATTTGCATAATTCTGCCTGAACGTCAACGAGTCATGAAAACGAGAAGGAAACAAAATTTTAAAAACTTTAAATTTAAAACTCTGTATCAGATTTGTATGAAAATTTATGAACGAATGAGTGAATTGAGGTTTATTAGAACACATAAACAATAGAAAAGAAAAAATAAAATACACAATTTTATAAGAAAATTTTACAAAAGGCATACAAAAATAATAATAACAAAGTTACATTTAATTATAACAAATGACATGCTTGAAAAGAGCCAGGAAGAAGGTTTCACTTTTTTGATCCTACCCCTTTTTTCACATTGTCAACCAAGTGGGTTTGAAATTCATTCATAAAAAAATTAAGGTTTCATAATACCGGTACATTCTCCAAGTTTTCCATCAGCTCTTCACATGGGAAACTAAAAACTCTCCAGATCAAAATCTACTGTGTGCACACAATCAGTGCTCTCCAGGTCACCCCAGTCCTAGAACCCAAGAGTGTACACGCCACTGTCAACACAGTCTGTATGTGGTTAATGTCTCCAAATGCATAAAAGTACCATCAATCCCACATTCCATTATTGAAACATTGAATTATCATGGCTGTGTGGGAAACATAATCCACTCACCACTGCTCTGCTGTACTGGTCCGGTACTGGAGCTGAGGAGGCTGCAGTCAAAAGCATCCAGATCACAAACCTAAACTCCATTCCAACCTCTGCACAAACACGCATCACTGTTAACACCTTCAGCAGCTTGAGAAAACAGTGACATTTTTATTCAGGAATTATAGTAAACCTCTGTCAGCGCAAGGGAACTGAAACAAAGCTCTCACCCTTAAGCGTTTCTTCTTCTTGTGTGGAGCCTCAGTGCGTCCTCTGGGGACTAGGCAGGGCAGATCAATCAAAGCACCCCCCCCCCCCCCCCCCCCCCCCCCCGCTCTCTCTCTCTCTCTCTGTCATTGGTATGTGCAGAATGTAGGATGATACAAGTATTATACTTATCATTGCCTTCCTATGTTCAGTTATATCTTCATAAAAAAAATAGCTTTAGAAAATATTAGACTTTAATTCTATGTATATACACACACAGTAGTGTTCAGAATAATAGTAGTGCTATGTGACTAAAAAGATTAATCCAGGTTTTGAGTATATTTCTTATTGTTACATGGGAAACAAGGTACCAGCAGATTCAGTAGATTCTCACAAATCCAACAAGACCAAGCATTCATGATATGCACACTCTTAAGGCTATGAAATTGGGCTATTAGTAAAAAAAATGTAGAAAAGGGGGTGTTCACAATAATAGTAGCATCTGCTGTTGACGCTACAAACTCAAAACTATTATGTTCAAACTGCTTTTTTAGCAATCCTGTGAATCACTAAACTAGTATTTAGTTGTATAACCACAGTTTTTCATGATTTCTTCACATCTGCGAGGCATTCATTTTGTTGGTTTGGAACCAAGATTTTGCTCGTTTACTAGTGTGCTTGGGGTCATTGTCTTGTTGAAACACCCATTTCAAGGGCATGTCCTCTTCAGCATAAGGCAACATGACCTCTTCAAGTATTTTGACATATCCAAACTGATCCATGATACCTGGTATGCGATATATAGGCCCAACACCATAGTAGGAGAAACATGCCCATATCATGATGCTTGCACCACCATGCTTCACTGTCTTCACTGTGAACTGTGGCTTGAATTCAGAGTTTGGGGGTCGTCTCACAAACTGTCTGTGGCCCTTGGACCCAAAAAGAACAATTTTACTCTCATCAGTCCTCAAAATATTCCTCCATTTCTCTTTAGGCCAGGTGATGTGTTCTTTGGCAAATTGTAACCTCTTCTGCACATGACTTTTATTTAAGAGAGGGCCTTTGCGGGGGATTCTTGCAAATAAATTATCTTCACACAGGTGTCTTCTAACTGTCACAGCACTTACAGGTAACTCTAGACTGTCTTTGATCATCCTGGAGCTGATCAGTGGGTGAGCCTTTGCCATTCTGGTTATTCTTCTATCCATTTTGATGGTTGTTTTCTGTTTTCTTCCATGCGTCTGTGTTTTTTTTGTCCATTTTAAAGCATTGGAGATCATTGAAGATGAACAGCCTATAATTTTTTGCACCTGCGTATAAGATTTCCCCTCTCCAATCAACTTTTTAATCAAACTACGCTGTTCTTCTGAACAATGTCTTGAGTTCCATTTCCTCAGGCTTTCAAAGAGAAAAGCATGTTCAACAGGTGCTGGCTTCATCCTTACATAGGGGACATGTTGGGAAAGTGTCGTGACACGGACCCACAACAGGGGGCGTAAATGAACGGACAATGAAAGAGTCAAATATGGACACTTTTACTGTTGTGAATGAGCACAACCAAGTACAGCAGATTACAGAATGTCAGATAATAGTCAATCAACAAAGGGGAAGTGTGGGCAGGCTCGAGGATAGAAGACGTCTGTCCTGAGAAGAACCGGAACCACACGATTTCCTCCGCCACCAGGTTTCCTCCCGACCAGGTTTGTCCAGGTGGCGGCGGTAGAAATCGGCCAGAAGGGCTGGGTCCAGGATGAAGCTCCTTTTTACCCAGGAGCATTCTTCGGGTCCATACCCCTCCCAGTCCACCAGATACTGGACCCCCGGCCCATCCAGCGGACGTCCAGGAGCCGGTGCACGGTCCAAGCCGGCTCCCCGTCAATGATGCGGGCAGGAGGCGGCACCGGACCGGGAGCACAGAGGGGTGAGGTGTGGTACGGTTTCAGTCTGGAGACGTGGAAAACGGGGTGGATCCGCAGCGAAGCCGGGAGTTGGAGCTTCGCTGCGGCAGGACTGAGGATCTTGAGGATCTTGAATGGTCCTATGTATCGGTCCTTTAACTTGGGTGAGTCCACTTGGAGGGGGATGTCCTTTGTGGATAGCCACACCTCCTGCCCGGGCTGGTATGCAGAGGCCGGGGACCACCGGCGGTCTGCATGGGCCTTAGCCTTCGTCCGGGCCTTCAACAAGGCAGAACGGGCGGTGCGCCACACCCGACGGCACCTCCGCAGGTGGGCCTGGACCGAGGGCACACCGACCTCCCCCTCTACTATGGGAAACAATGGGGGCTGGTACCCCAGACATACCTCAAACGGGGAGAGGCCGGTGGCAGAAGACACCTGGCTGTTATGGGCATACTCGATCCAGGCCAGATGGTTACTCCAGGCCGTCGGATGCACGGATGTCACACAGCGAAGGGTCTGTTCCAGCTCTTGGTTGGCCCGCTCTACCTGTCCGTTTGTCTGTGGATGGTACCCAGACGAGAGGCTCACGGTGGCCCCCAGTTCTCTGCAGAAACTCCTCCAGACTTGAGAGGAAAACTGGGGACCACGATCTGAGACAATGTCTGTTGGTATCCCATGCAGACGGACGACGTGGTGGACCAGGAGGTCAGCAGTCTCCTGGGCTGTTGGGAGCTTCGGGAGGGCCACGAAGTGGGCCACCTTGGAGAACCTGTCCACTATCGTGAGGATGGTGGTGGTGCCCTGGGACGGTGAGAGGCCCGTGACGAAATCCAGACCGATGTGGGACCAGGGGCGATGAGGCACAGGCAGTGGCTGGAGAAGCCCTTGGGTCTTCCTATGGTCAGCCTTGCCCCTGGCACAGGTGGTGCAGGACTGGATATACTCCCGGACGTCGGCCTCCATAGACGCCCACCAGAAGCGCTGCCGGACCACTGCCACGATCCTTCGCACCCCTGGATGGCAGGAGAGCTTGGACCCGTGACAGAAGTCCAAAACCGCAGCTCTGGCTTTTGGTGGGACGTAGAGTCTGTTCCTCGGCCCGGTTCCAGGGTCCGGGCTCCGTTCCAGGGCCTCCCGGATGGTCTTCTCCACGTCCCAGGTGAGGGTTGCCACGATAGTGGACTCTGGAATGATGGGCTCCGGTGGATCCAACAGCTCTGTTTTGACTTCATCTTCATGCACCCGGGACAAGGCATCCGATCTCTGGTTTTTGGTCCCGGGGCGATAGGTGATCCGGAAGTCAAAACGGCCGAAGAACAGTGACCAGCGGGCTTGCCTGGGGTTCAGCCGCTTGGCGGTCCTGATATACTCCAGGTTCCGATGGTCAGTGAAAACCGTGAACGGCACAGACGCTCCCTCCAACAGGCGTCTCCACTCCTCAAGAGCCTCTTTCACTGCAAGGAGTTCCCGATTGCCGACGTCATAGTTCCTTTCAGCCGGGGTCAACCTGCGGGAAAAGTAGGCACACGGGTGAAGAACCTTATTGGTCTCTCCGCTCTGGGAAAGCACGGCTCCTATCCCTGAGTCTGAGGTGTCCACTTCAACCACGAACTGGCGGCTAGGGTCGGGCTGCACCAGAACTGGTGCAGTCGAGAACCGTCGTTTCAACTCCTTGAACGCGGCTTCACACCGATCCGACCAGGTGAAGGGGATTTTGGAGGAGGTCAGGGCCGTCAGGGGGCTAACTACCTGACTGTAGCCCTTAATGAACCTCCTGTAGAAATTTGCAAAGCCGAGGAACTGTTGCAGTTTCCTACGGCTTGTTGGTTGGGGCCAGTCTCTCACCGCCGCAACCTTGGCCGGATCAGGGGCGACGGAGTTGGAGGAGATGATAAACCCCAAGAAGGACAAAGAGGTGCGGTGGAACTCGCACTTCTCGCCCTTCACAAACAGCCGGTTCTCCAACAACCGCTGCAGGACCTGACGTACATGCTGGACATGGGTCTCAGGATCCGGAGAAAAAATTAGTATATCGTCCAGATATACGAAGACGAATCGGTGCAGGAAGTCCCGCAAGACGTCATTTACCAAAGCTTGGAACGTCGTGGGGGCGTTAGGGAGGCCGAACAGCATGACCAGGTACTCAAAATGGCCTAACGGGGTGGTGAATGCTGTCTTCCACTCGTCTCCCTTCCGGATCCGAACCAGGTGATACGCATTCCTAAGATCCAACTTTGTAAAGATTTTGGCTCCATGCAGGGGGGTGAACACGGAATCCAACAAGGGTAACAGGTATCGATTGCGAACCGTAATCTCATTCAGCCCCCTGTAATCAATGCATGGACAGAGTCCGCCATCTTTCTTGCCCACAAAAAAGAAACCTGCACCCATCGGGGAGGTGGAATTCCGGATCAGCCCAGCGGCTAATGAGTCCTGGATGTAGGTCTCCATTGATTCGCGCTCAGGTCATGAGAGGTTGTACAGCCTGCTGGACGGGAACTCCACGCCTGGAATCAAATCAATGGCACAATCATACGGATGGTGCGGGGGAAGGATGAGTGCCAGATCCTTGCTGAAAACGTCAGCAAGATCATGGTACTCCACCGGCACCGCTGTCAGATTGGGGGGTGTTTTGACCTCCTCCTTAGCCAGTAAAGCGGGAGGAACCGAGGATCCTAAACACACCCGATGGCAGGTTTCGCTCCACTGAACCACCACCCCAGACGGCCAATCAATCCGGGGATTGTGTTTCAACATCCACGGGAAGCCCAAAATCACGCGGGAGGTAGAAGGTGTCACAAAAAACTCGATCTCCTCCCGGTGGTTCCCAGACACTACCAGAGTTACAGGATGTGTCTTGTGTGTGATTAAAGGGAGAAGGGTGCCATCTAGCGCCCGCACCTGCAATGGCGAAGGAAGCGCCACCAGAGGGAGCCCTACCTCCCTAGCCCATCTGCTGTCTAGCAGATTCCCTTCTGACCCCGTGTCCACCAGTGCTGGGGCTTGAAGGGTTAAATCCCCGCTCAGGATTGTAACTGGAGTCATGTGGAAATATGTGTGTGTCCCACGTGAATGTCTTGGCCCACCCTAAGCCCAATTTCTAGGGGTGGGCGTTGGTGTTTAACCGATTGGGGCAATCTCGTAATTGATGCTCAATCGAGCCGCAGACAAAACACGCCCCGCGGGCCATCCTCCTCTGTCTGTTAGGTGGTCGAAATGTGGCCCTGCTCGTGTCCATAGCTTTGTCAGCAGGGGGAGCTGTGACCCCACGAAGCATTGAGGCCGTGGAGCGTGGGGAGGGCGGAACCCGTTCGGAACCGGAAGGGAGAGGGACGACGCGTGCCTGGCCACGTCCTTCGTCTCGCTCCTGACGGCGTTCCTCTAACCGATTGTCTAACCGTATAACGAGATCAATAAGCCCATCTAAATCTCGCGGTTCGTCCTTAGCTACCAGGTGCTCCTTCAGGACCGAAGGCGGCGCGGTGCGCAGCGTTACTCCAGCCGGACCTCGCAGCCGCGATGTGGAAGTCGACTGCATAAGCAGCTGCGCTCCGGCGCCCCTGTCTCATTGACAGCAGCACTGTTGAAGCGGTCTCTCCTCTATTAGGGTGATCAAAAACCGTTTTGAATTCCCTCACAAACCCAGCATACGGAGAAGGAGCCGTGAATTTGCTCCCAAAGCGCCGTAGCCCAAGCGCGTGCCTCACCATGAAGCAAGTAATGACATAAGCCCCTTACTGGCGCAGACGCGTACATTACGGGACGTTGTGCAAAGACGAGCGAACACTGCATAAGAAAGTCTGCGCACGTCTCCACACAACCCTGTATGGCTCTGGGGGGCTTATGTATGCTTCAGGGAAGGTGGGGGGGGGGTCATTGACGACCAGTGGAACGTCTATATTCTGCACCGGGTCGGCAGGAGGAGGAGCTGCAGCAGCGCCCTGAAGCGCGCGCTTCCACCTGAGCGGTGAGAGCCTCCATCCTGCGATTGAGGATGATGTTTTGCTCGGTCACCTGATCCAACCCGAGCAGTAAAGGCGGTGAGGATTTGCTGCAACTCACCAATCACGCCTCCTGCAGACGCCTGTGCACCCTGCTCTTCCATTGGCTGTCCAACAGATGGGTGACGCCCCTCGGGATCCATGACGTGGCCGAGATATCCTGTTGGGAAAGTGTCATGACACGGACCCACAACAGGGGGAGTAAATGAATGGACAATGAAAGAGTCAAATATGAACACTTTTACTGTTGTGAATGAGCACAACCAAGTACAGCAGATTACAGAATGTCAGATAATAGTCAATCAACAAAGGGGACGTGTGGGCAGGCTCGAGGATAGAAGACGTCTGTCCTGAGAAGAACCGGAACCACACGATTTCCTCCGCCACCGAATCAGGAGAATACTGGAGCCGCCAAGTCCCGAATCCCCAGGTGGCCACCGTCTCCGAGCGTCAGATCTGGTACTGCTGGCGAGGAGCAGAAACAATCAGCGGTGGGGGTGTGTGCACCCAGTAACAACGCTGGTGGAGATCCCACCTCCACCTCCTATCCAGAAAACAGGTACGTGCAGCAGTTGAGAGTACTTATCACAGAATAGCGTGGGGAGCGAAGACGTCAGCTCTCCACGTCTCTCACACTCAGCCTCCGGCTGCGAGCACTCACGGAACTGACTGCAAACACTGTGTAACAAACACTTGTCAGAAAAGACAAAAGCAACGGCTGAGAGTTTTACCTTTACTGGTAGATGATATCTCGGCAACGAGGTGGAGATGACGTCCGGTATTATGGTGTGGACTGATGAAGTGTAGATGGGTGACAGCTGTCCTGAAATAATGAGTGACAGTTGTCACCCCGGCTGTGTCCTTGGCGGCAGCGCCCTCTGGTGCCTGAAGCCCGCACTTCAGGCAGGGCGCCCTCTGGTGGCGGGCCAGCAGTACCTCCTCTTCTGGCGGCCCACACAACAGGACACCTAATTCACACCTGCTGTTCCACAAAATTGACGAACTCACTGACTGAATGCCACACTACTATTATTGTGAACACCCCCTTTTCTATTTTTTTTTACTAATATCCCAATTTCATAGCCTTAAGAGTGTGCATATCATGAATGTTTGGTCTTGTTGGATTTGTGAGAATCTACTGAATCTACTGGTACCTTGTTTCCATGTAACAATAAGAAATATACTCAAAACCTGGATTAAAAAACCTGGACACTACTGTATATATATATATATATATATATATATATATATATATATATATATATATATATATATATATATATATATAGGGACATCAACATCTTTGCTTTATTGTGAACACTTACATTATTTTATTCTGCACACAGAAACAAAATTATTTCACAAAACCCAAAACTAACATGGTCAAAATTACTAGCCATCCAGATGCTCAAAGTCACTTGTGTGTCCTTTTTGCTGGATAACAGCCTGCAGTTGTTTGTTGAACTTTTCAACGTCTCGGACATGTCTCCTGAGGAATCCCAGCCCATTCTTCTTTGGTGAATCTCTCAAGGTCATCCAGATTTGATGATCTTCTGGTATGGACCTTGGTCTTCGGTTCACCCCCACAGATTTTCTATGGGATTCAAGTCAGGGCTTTGTGCAGGCCACTCAGTAACATTCACTTTGGTTTTCTGGAGGTAGTTCCTCACCAGGAGAGACGTATGTTTTGGTTGTTGTCATGTTGGAAGACAAAATGAGGACCTAGACCACGTTTTTATGCTGACTGCTTGAGGTTTTCTTTTAAAATCTTCACATATGCTTCTTTCTTCATGATTCCTTCCACCTTGAGAAGATTCCCAGTTCCAGACACGCTGAAGCATACCCACAACACAATACTCCCACCACCGTGTTTCACTGTGGAGACGATGTTCTTTGAGCTATACGCCTCTCCCTTCTTTCTCCAGGTTGTCTTTAGCATTCTTTAGTCTGTCGTGAAGGTGTCTCCTTTGCAGAACTAAACATTTCTTTCGAAAACTTTGAGGAAAACATTACATTTCAAAATCTGGACTGGCATCACCTTCCAAAGCCACTCAGCCTCATTGGCATCCAGTAATTTACTTCTTTGCCGTGTTGCAAGAAGACACACTTTATCCTTTTTCATGGACTTCCTTTGGAGATAGGTCCTTCAAAGCCAACAGAGCAGATGGCGGAACATCCTATTTTGTCAGAAATTGTTTACATTTTTCAGATCCACAGTTTCTGTGACTTTCTGGACTTAGTCATTAAAAGTGTTTCTATGTGCCCTGAGAATGTTGAACTTGTAGAGACGCATATCTCTGGGCCAATTTGAAGCCAGGAGACACCTGGGAAAGCATTATGGAGGCATGAGGCTGCTGGATAGAGGTGTTTGGTGATGTAGGTACATTTGTGGCAGAATGAAGCCCCAAGTCTTTAGGATCCTGACGATTCCTGTCTTACTGTATGGTTGTGAGACATGGATGCTAGCCAGGGACCTAAGGCAACAACTGTACATCTTTGGTACTTGGTCTCTTTGGAGGATTCTTGGGCACCATTGGAATTATTTGATTACAAATAATTGATTACATCATATGGTGCAGTTCTCTGGTCATGATCCAACACATAGGTACTTCTGTACTATGTACTTCCTCACAAAGGTCAGATCTTTCAGTGTCTGCAGAAATATGTTGCAGATGTTTTACCACTCGGTGGTCTCCAGCATCATCCTTTACGCTGTAGTGTGGTGGGGCAGCAGACTGAAGACAGCTGACATGAGCAGACTCAACAAGCTCATCAGGAGAGCTGGCTCTGTCCTGGGGGGTGAGCTAGAGTCTATGGTGGAGGTGTCAGAGAGGAGGATGCTGAGGAAACTGCTCAGCATATGGGAACGCACCTCCCACCCCTGCATACCACACTGACATCCTATCAGAGTACCTTCAGCCACAGACTGAGAGCACTCAGGTGCATCACAGAACGCTGTAGGAGTTCTTTCTTACCTGTGGCAATCAAATGGTATAATTCCTCCTCCTTCTGCAAGATGAATACATAATGAACAGAGTTATTCAGACTTTTTCAGTTACTCAGAGTTATGTGAAATATTGTCAATCATCTTGTGCACATCTTAAAAAAGCATATCCCAGCAGTCATAGGGTGTGAGGTGGGGTACACCGTTAACAGGACACCAGTCTGTCACAGGGCCACATATAGACAAACTAACACATTCACAACCACACGCACACCTACGGACAATTTAAAGTTTCCAATCCACCTAACCTGCATGTCTTTGGATGTAGGAGGAAGCTGGAGCACCCAGAGAGAACCCATGCAAACACGGGGAGAACATGCAAACTGCACACAGAAAGGCCACAGGCGGGAATCAATCCCATGACCTTCTTGCTGTGAGACAACAGTGCTAACCACTAAGCCACTGTGCTGCCCCAGAAATGCAAACTGCTGCACACAATTAAAGAGGAACTGATCAGAGAGACTTTAAGAGGAGAACAAAATAAGGATGAAGATGAAGAAAAAGGCATTTGATGAAAACAAAAGAACTAAAACGTACATGAATGCAGAGTTTACACACAATTCAGTGAAATCGTCTTGAATGACAAAGGCTTGTGACATGAGGCTGTTTTGTGTTGGTGTTCCACCAAAGGTCCTTGTGATGTATTTGAGCTTCTACAGGAAACTGATGACACTGCATTAAGATGAAGTGCACAGGCATCTCTCACACCATGTTACAGACCCATTACGGCCACGCATCAGCAAATCAACACAGGCATTATCTTTCCCTCTGCCTCCCTTTTTCCTCCACTACATTAATTTCTCTCTATCCGTTTTCCACAGTCCAAGTGAGTCATACCATTAACACAAAATGCTGTTGTGCCAATGGTTAGTTTGTCTGCATGCGCGTCTGTGCAGCAACCGAAAACAGTCGTCTAGGAACGAGTGGTGGTGAAGAAGCTGGACATCCCATCCTCTTATTGCACCTTTTTCCATTTCTATTCATCATTGTAATCTTTATTTTATGAGGGTGATATTGTGCAAAATTACTTTTTTCTTCTCATATGTTAGTAGGGTTGAAATTTTGCATTAAACAAACAGAATTCAAACTTTAAAAAAAAAGAAATCAGGGAGGACTAGCACTCCTTCTTGTTAAATTTTAGCCTATAAATTTTAATATCCATTTTTGAAATACCTGGTTATCTATAATAGCTGAAATAATTTGCTTTGAGGATTTTATTTTATTTTTAATGAAAGCATATTCATCTCACATTACAGTATGATCATACTGGAAAACTGTGTATCATTATTAATAATATAACTAAGGCAAAGCCTTGTACCGAACATCAGCGTAGGTTGATGTCAATATATCATGTCGATTGTATGTGATACACCATAGTTCAAAATTGTTTGAGTGTATGAAGGTCTTGAGATGAAGGTACTGTAAACAGACTGACACGATTTGTTAATGATAAACTATTGTAGGCTTTAATGTTACTCAACAAAAATATAAACGCAACACTTTTGGTTTTGCTCCCATTTTGTATGAGATGAACTCAAAGATCTAAAACTTTTTCCACATACACAATATCACCATTTCCCTCAAATATTGTTCACAAACCAGTCTAAATCTGTGATAGTGAGCACTTCTCCTTTGCTGAGATAATCCATCCCACCTCACAGGTGTGCCATACCAAGATGCTGATTAGACACCATGATTAGTGCACAGGTGTGCCTTAGACTGCCCACAATAAAAGGCCACTCTGAAAGATGCAGTTTTATCACACAGCACAATGCCACAGATGTCGCAAGATTTGAGGGAGCATGCAATTGGCATGCTGACAGCAGGAATGTCAACCAGAGCTGTTGCTCGTGTACTGAATGTTCATTTCTCTACCATAAGCCGTCTCCAAAGGCGTTTCAGAGAATTTGGCAGTACATCCAACCAGCCTCACAACCGCAGACCACGTGTAACCACACCAGCCCAGGACCTCCACATCCAGCATGTTCACCTCCAAGATCGTCTGAGACCAGCCACTCGGACAGCTGCTGAAACAATCGGTTTGCATAACCAAAGAATGTCTGCACAAACTGTCAGAAACCGTCTCAGGGAAGCTCATCTGCATGCTCGTGGTCCTCATCGGGGTCTCGACCTGACTCCAGTTCGTCGTCGTAACCGACTTGAGTGGGCAAATGCTCACATTCACTGGCATTTGGCACGTTGGAGAGGTGTTCTCTTCACGGATGATGCGAAGGAGATGTGTTGCACTGCATGAGGCATATGGTGGTCACACCAGATACTGACTGTTATCCCCCCCCAATAAAACAAAACTGCACCTTTCAGAGTGGCCTTTTATTGTGGGCAGTCTAAGGCACACCTGTGCACTAATCATGGTGTCTAATCATCATCTTGATATGGCACACCTATGAAGTGGGATGGATTATCTCAGCAAAGGAGAAGTGCTCACTATCACAGATTTCGACTGGTTTGTGAACAATATTTGAGGGAAATGGTGATATTGTGTATGTGGAAAAAGTTTTAGATCTTTGAGTTCATCTCATACAAAATGGGAGCAAAACCAAAAGTGTTGCGTTTATATTTTTGTTGAGTATATATGGGTTATATATATTTTCATGAATACCGTTAATAAACCCATATATATGTTATATATATGGGTTTATTAAAGGTATATGTTATATATATGGGTTTATTAAAGGCATTCATGAAAATATCATTGCTAAGTAGAATATCAAGAACAGAAACTTCTGTATTCTCGAGATTGATAGATTTACTGATTGATCAATGTAATTTACAACAATAAATAATAACAGTAAATAATATGTTTCATGTCGCTGACACTAATGAGCGAAACTCATCATCTCACCATGTCATTGAGGACCTTCAGACTTTTTTTTAAGTAAAATGGTTCTGCTGGGGAACATTAGCATGGCTAAAACACTTCAGCGCCTGAGGAGCTTCGCATTTGACATCGAGAGAATGGAAGAAGTTTTGGAATCATGACATTGCTGGACAGAGGTGTTTGGTGATGGTTATATCTTTGCAGAAGAACGATGGTCGAAGTGTTTGACTGCTTTCAGTTGGACTGTGTGATTGTAAGACCAGGACACTAACTTTTGAAGGCGATGACTGGGCATCTTTGGTACTAATCCATGAGTGCCACTGGAATTACTGTTGGGGAATCTCATTGGAGGTGAACTACTTCAGCTTCAACAGTTAGACCATGTGGTGCTCTTCCCTTTGCGTGATCCAACACATAAGTGCTTCAAATCAAATCAAATCAATTTTATTTATATAGCGCCAAATCACAACAAACAGTTGCCCCAAGGCGCTTTATATTGTAAGGCAAAGCCATACAATAATTACAGAAAAACCCCAACGGTCAAAATGACCCCCCTGTGAGCAAGCACTTGGTGACAGTGGGAAGGAAAAACTCCCTTTTAACAGGAAGAAACCTCCAGCAGAACCAGGCTCAGGGAGGGGCAGTCTTCTGCTGGGACTGGTTGGGGCTGAGGGAGAGAGCCAGGAAAAAGACATGTTGTGGAAGAGAGCAGAGATCAATCACTAATGATTAAATGCAGAGTGGTGCATACAGAGCAAAAAGAGAAAGAAACACTCAGTGCATCATGGGAACCCCCCAGCAGTCTAAGTCTATAGCAGCATAACTAAGGGATGGTTCAGGGTCACCTGATCCAGCCCTAACTATAAGCTTTAGCAAAAAGGAAAGTTTTAAGCCTAATCTTAAAAGTAGAGAGGGTGTCTGTCTCCCTGATCTGAATTGGGAGCTGGTTCCAGAGGAGAGGAGCCTGAAAGCTGAAGGCTCTGCCTCCCATTCTACTCTTACAAACCCTAGGAACTA
Source organism: Thalassophryne amazonica (assembly GCF_902500255.1). NCBI lineage: Eukaryota > Metazoa > Chordata > Actinopteri > Batrachoidiformes > Batrachoididae > Thalassophryne > Thalassophryne amazonica. The sequence continues at coordinate 52,673,894 of NC_047120.1, read as the reverse complement.
CAAGTAAGCCTGCAGTCTGAGAGCGAAGCGCTCTATTGGGGTGATATGGTACTATGAGGTCCCTAAGATAAGATGGGACCTGATTATTCAAAACCTTATAAGTAATTGGAATTAACAGGAAGCCAATGAAGAGAGGCCAATATGGGTGAAATATGCTCTCTCCTAGTCCCTGTCAGTACTCTAGCTGCAGCATTTTGAATTAACTGAAGGGTTTTCAGGGAACTTTTAGGACAACCTGATAATAATGAATTACAATAGTCCAGCCTAGAGGAAATAAATGCAGGAATTAGTTTTTCAGCATCACTCTGAGACAAGACCTTTCTAATTTTAGAGATATTGCGCAAATGCAAAAAAGCAGTCCTACATATTTGTTTAATATGCGCATTGAATGACATATCCGGATCAAAAATGACTCCAAGATTTCTCACAGTATTACTAGAGGTCAGGGTAATGCCATCCAGAGTAAGGATCTGATTAGACACCATGTTTCTAAGATTTGTGGGGCCAAGTACAATAACTTCAGTTTTATCTGAGTTTAAAAGCAGGAAATTAGAGGTCATCCATGTCTTTATGTCTGTAAGACATTCCTGCAGTTTAGCTAATTGGAGTGTGTCCTCTGGCTTCATGGATAGATAAAGCTGGGTATCATCTGCGTAACAATGAAAATTTAAGCAATGCCGTCTAATAATACTGCCTAAGGGAAGCATGTATAAAGTGAATAAAATTGGTCCTAGCACAGAACCTTGTGGAACTCCATAATTAACCTTAGTCTGTGAAGAAGATTCCCCATTTACATGAACAAATTGTAATCTATTAGATAAATATGATTCAAACCACTGCAGCGCAGTGCCTTTAATACCTATGGCATGCTCTAATCTCTGTAATAAAATTTTATGGTCAACAGTATCAAAAGCAGCACTGAGGTCTAACAGAACAAGCACAGAGATGAGTCCACTGTCTGAGGCCATAAGAAGATCATTTGTAACCTTCACTAATGCTGTTTCTGTACTATGATGAATTCTAAACCCTGACTGAAACTCTTCAAATAGACCATTCCTCTGCAGATGATCAGTTAGCTGTTTTACAACTACCCTTTCAAGAATTTTTGAGAGAAAAGGAAGGTTGGAGATTGGCCTATAATTAGCTAAGATAGCTGGGTCAAGTGATGGCTTTTTAAGTAATGGTTTAATTACTGCCACCTTAAACGCCTGTGGTACATAGCCAACTAATAAAGACAGATTGATCATATTTAAGATCAAAGCATTAATTAATGGTAGGGCTTCCTTGAGCAGCCTGGTAGGAATGGGGTCTAATAGACATGTTGATGGTTTGGAGGAAGTAACTAATGAAAATAACTCAGACAGAACAATCAGAGAGAAAGAGTCTAACCAAATACCAGCATCACTGAAAGCAGCCAAAGAGAACGATATGTCTTTGGGATGGTTATGAGTAATTTTTTCTCTAATAGTTAAAATTTTATTAGCAAAGAAAGTCATGAAGTCATTACTAGTTAAAGTTAAAGGAATACTCGGCTCAATAGAGCTCTCACTCTTTCTCAGCCTGGCTACAGTCCTGAAAAAAAAAACCTGGGGTTGTTCTTATTTTCTTCAATTAGTGATGAGTAGTAAGATGTCCTAGCTTTACGGAGGGCTTTTTTATAGAGCAACAGACTCTTTTTCCAGGCTAAGTGAAGCTCTTCTAAATTAGTGAGATGCCATTTCCTCTCCAACTTACGGGTTATCTGCTTTAAGCTGCGAGTTTGTGAGTTATACCACGGAGTCAGGCACTTCTGATTTAAGGCTGTCTTTTTCAGAGGAGCTACAGCATCCAAAGTTGTCCTCAATGAGGATATAAAACTATTGACGAGATAATCTATCTCACTCACAGAGTTTAGGTAGCTACTCTGCCCTGTGTTGGTATATGGCATTGGAGAACATAAGAAGGAATCATATCCTTAAACCTAGTTACAGCGCTTTCTGAAAGACTTCTACTGTAATGAAACTTATTCCCCACTGCTGGGTAGTCCATCAGAGTAAATGTAAATGTTATTAAGAAATGATCAGACAGAAGGGGGTTTTCAGGGAATACTGTTAAGTCTTCAATTTCCATACCATAAGTCAGAACAAGATCTAAGGTATGATTAAAGTGGTGGGTGGACTCATTTACATTTTGAGCAAAGCCAATCGAGTCTAACAATAGATTAAATGCAGTGTTGAGGCTGTCATTCTCAGCATCTATGTGGATCTTCAGTGTTGAGGAGTGCAGCAACTGTACAAGACCAAGATGACATGCACGTTTCATCTGGCTGGAGAATTGGTGATGGGGACTGGTTGCCATTCAGGACCCAAGCCGGTTCCACACGAGCACATGGCACCAGCCCTGCCCTTACCAAAAAGTAGTACATGCAAGTATGTTTCAAGTATACTTCCAGTTTACTTTTTATATACTTATTAGTACTATTTTTTGGTAAGGGTGACCTGACCCAGATGGAATTATGGCGTCAGTTTCCTCAACGAAACATTTGATGAGTGAAATGTGCCACGTCTTAAAAAAACCTCCACAAAAACTCAAAGTTGTATTTGCTTACGCATAGTTTTATTTTCATTAAAGGGATCCAATGCCTTCACAACAGGGTTGACTCTTGTTAGCTATACAGTACTAACACAACAAAGTCACACAACAACCGAAACCACACAGAGGACTTATGTGAACGAGTGAAATGACAAATTAAGAGGTGCTGAAAGACATTTAGCTTCAACCGAGATGCTTCACTGAATCCGATCATCAGAAGAAAGCAAGCAGAAGGTGAAACTCCGCAAAATATGGTTAGGTCCACATCACTGATTGTCTTGTCGTTGGTCATGCACAGTTAAGCGATTGCTGTTGTACAGACAGTGTTGAAACAATTGCACAACTTTTCCTCCAGCTTTGATTCTCATTTTTTTAAAGCTTTTGACAGAAGGCAGCATACTCTCTGTTTGGTTTGTACTGTAATGATGCTTGATTGTCATTGGCTGATTATTTATCATGAGGTACTGCTAATCCCAGTATCACCACTAATCTTCAGTCCACACATTAAAACTAAAGCACAAAACCATATAAACTGCTTTACTAGTATTTGACTTTTCATTCAATAGAAAACTGTCTCAAAAAGAAACGTTTTGGGGAGAGAATCTATAAGACCAGTAGGATAATATATCGAAGGGTCATCAGCGAAAGCTTGTACTGACACATTAAGTTTGAGAATAATGTGACTCCAAATTTTGCTACATTCCTCCCTCCATGAACAGTGATATATTCCACAGTTATCTGTACAAAAATACGCAATTAGGCTCAGTCGAGTCTTGCTGGCAGGATTTACACTGGTTGAATTTCTTTCTTTTCTTTTTTCTTTTTAGCAAAAGTGATTGTCGTAAGCGGGTCTAAAACGTTCACAGTAGAATACAGCCTGACACGGCTTGTAGTTAAGGGAACAATAAAATTATCACAACGTCACTGAGCCGCTCAAGTAACAGGAAACTGTGGTTATACTTCACAGTGATGTCACCAGCTGCTATTTACTTAGCATTAATAACAAACTATAAAAAGCCTGTCTTCTGTGTGATACAACAGCATATCAAACCCGGCATTCAAGTGTGAAAAAATAAAAAGAGTTTTAGCTTTTCCGCTGGATCTGATTATTTTCAAGGTTACAGTTGTAAAAATATTACATTATTATTCATTCTAAGTCTGTATTTGGAAGATAAACTAGCAAAACAAACAGGTATTTTATGTACGAGGAGCTGATGAAGTTTAGTGTCACATCAAGGCCCGAATCTTGTCACTGCATGCATACTGCCACCAGGGGGCAACAGATTTCCAACACGTGTCAAAAATTTGGGGCAACAACAAGAAGAAGAACAAGAAAAAATACACAAACAAAAAAGTAAGAGGTTAGTACCGTATTCTCACATTAGAACCCCTGGGCATGCCGCTCAAAATTCTGTCTGAAAAAGGGGTGGGCAGATGCCCGAGCACCAATATTATGCTCACAGAATGTCCACCCCGCCATAGATTTAAAATTAAAAAAAAAAAATGTTTGCTTTCATAACAAATAGCTCACACGTTTACTGCCAGATTTGTTCCACCTTGGACTGCAAACTCTCAGACTGAGGTACTGATGAAAAAAGCAACAACAACAAAAACATAAAAAAAAGGCAAGTAATTAATGAATTAAAAAATATCCCCATGAAAAACAAAAAATTTGGTTGGTCACCCCATACATACATTTACGAAACTCTGAAAAACTATTGATGCTGTCACGGGTAAGATGCGGCAGCAACTCCAACTGTGTCAAAGCTGATTAATTTTTGGCTTTTAGGATGTGGGTCATGAAATTCACTTAATTTAAGATGACCATTTAATCAATTTTCATAAAAGGTGTGTGTGTGGGGGGGGGGGGGGCCTCAATGAGCAGGTACAGTATTTCTGCTTCTATCTGTGCCTCGTTTCTCCAGTCTCTGCTCTGTGAGCAACTTTGTCCAAACATGATGATTTTTAAATCCGATTACAAACACATAACATAACATAAATTTTTATAACATAAATTTAGCCAGCTGGTGTCATCCAATTTGATGCCAATACTTTTTGGTGTACACTGCATGTATTGTGCACATGAGAATTTTGAGCTCAGTAGAAATTTGTAAAAAGTTATTTGCCAATTTCATGATATCTTGCTCATTTTATTTTTTGGACTATTACAGCAATAAATTTTGCAAAGTAAAGTGGACGCTGCCTGTACGTAATTTGGTGTCATCGCAATCAGAGTTAAATTAACTCTACCACAGCGTAAAAATCAACTGCATCATAATATAAATGGGTCTTACTTGAGGTGAACATCTTGATTTAACACTCTGATATATCTGATTTAATGCTATAACAGAGTTTAGTTACTTTGAGTGAGGCAAAATGTACTCTGCAAAATTTATTGTGTACCACTTCAGGTCTTAAAATAACTGAATTAAAGAGTCTCAAACATAAGGTGATGAATAGAACCGTATGTCGCTTTCTAAGCTCACACAGACACTAACTGAGACAAAACAAACAAACAAAGATCTTTGTGCTTCAGTGCTTCACCTCAGGGAGCTTTGGTGGCTGTTTCCCTCCTGACTGATTTTCAGATCTGTTAATTCACTAGAAGAACCTCCAGCACACCATCTACATAGCACTGCATCACTTTCTGTCACACCCTGGCTCTTAAAGGGGATAACAGATGATAATTTGATTGGTTGATTTCTAGTTATGCCCAAAACACACCCATAAATTATTAAGAGATGTATTTCATCTCTTAATAATTTAGATTATGCACCTCGCAAATAGGAAAGTGGAGCTGCACATGCCCTAAATGCACTAGTGTTATGCATTTTACTGTGTGCTATTGATTGTCAAGATAGGGCCCTTAGTTTTAATCCTAAATACACCTCAAACTGATCCTATTTCTAACACAAACCTTAGTCCTGCGTCCAACAAACATGCTGTCCTACTACATATTAATACTAAGCAAACAGCAGCGTGACCAGAATATCGTTAAGTGCAACCAAAGCTGATCTTGGTTGAATCTGTAAACATTTAATGCATGTCAGGGTCTGCAGTGTAGCATGGCCCCTCCATCGCTCAGTCCTGTGCTTCCTTAAACCACTGTGTCCCATATGTTTTTTTCTTCAGTTTGTTTTAATTTATTAAATGCCCCGTCCCCTTATTGTGATGTCAGCAATTGTCTGTTGTTCACTGTAATCTGGCCCAGTACTGACTCAGGTTCTGACTCATGCTCTGCTGTTCAGTTCCTGGAACCTGCACCGGCACTGAAACTCCAGGTGATATGAGTCCTGGAAAGGGTGGAGGGGAGAGAACAAACATCAGTGTGTGACATAGGAGTGACCTTAGTGTGCACGTTTTCTTGAATAACACTTACCGGTGTTAGTGTTGGCTGAGGGTGGAGTCTGCAGGTGAGGGGAGGAGTACGCGGACGAGTCAAAGCTGCGTGGGGCAGAAGGAGATGGAGGCAACATGCAGGAGTAGGTGGAGGCAGACTGTGGAGGAATAGACTGAGCGTGGGCACACGGGCATGTGAGGAGAAGAGGAGCAAGAGGATTAAAAGTTTATTAGGGGATGATGCCGAGCTGCACCCAGGATCATTGATTCATTTGACCACATGGAGGTGCTAGAATACAGCTGGATGTATTAAGAGGCCACAGCCTCAAGCTTTTAGTTTGATTTTTACAGGGTATATCTGCATGACTTTTGATCTTGATTTTAAGCGCTTATTCGGTTACAAACGTCTCCAGGTTGTGCAGAGCTCTGCTGTGAGTGAGAAACACTGTAAAACCACAGGTGAAGTTGACCTTTTGACCTCACAGCACCTGTCTGTACATCACTGCAACCCACCCCTGGAATTACCAGATTTAACAGAAAATGATGTGATGAATGTTTACTTAAAAAAAAACAAACAAACAAACAAAAAAAAAACAGAGCTAACAATTTTGTTTCTCCAATTTTGTTTCTGGGTGATTTGAATAAAAATGTAAAAAAAAAAAAAAAAAAAAATCTTGATAAATAAAATATTCCCTTAAACAAGCTGCTTTATATCTTGTGTGTTAATCAAATTGACTTTGGACTATAAAGGAGATATTTTCACCCTCACATTTGGACTCTGTGCACTGATGAAAGACATTACAGGTTTTAGAGATGAGGAGACACTTTTTGGAGTCTTCAAAACAGGCACTCATATTTCTAATTCCAATACACACAGCATATTTCAGGGCTTAATTTATTTATTTGGCCTTGTGCTATTTTGCAGTTACTTTCGGGACCACAGTTAAACTATCCATGTGATTTTTATTCAATTTGGTAGGAATATTGCTTAAAAAAGCAAGGTGCAATTTGTGTTCTGAAACCTCATAAATTAAAATTAAGAGGAACGCACGAAATTCTAATTTCTCTTCCATCTATTTAGTGGATGTTTGATTCTCAAAGAGAAATAGAACAGAGTACCGTCCTTTCCTGTTTTTTTTTTATTGAACTATTTGTTATAAGAACCAATCAAATAATTCAAGAGTGTATGATTACTTTGTATATTCTGGATATTTTTTTATCAATAACTACAAAAAGTAAGTTGTCTTGGATTTTGATATTTATGGGATGATGTCAATTCTGTTTGTACTCTAAAGCATTTTGGAATTAAATCTGCTTTGATGAATAATATTGACACTGTGGCGAATTTTGTTCTTGGTGATGTTGAACCTCACTGACCTTGACCTTTAAAAAGCATCACATTGCATCATTTTGTTCGGCGAAGTTGCATTTGTGGACAAACTGTGGTGAGTACAAGATGAGTAACACATGTGCACCCATTGACCTTTAACCCCTGTAACACCAGTCATTTAGACACACTCGCCCTCCCCCATGCAATTCTGGGATTAACCTTTAAACACATAAATCACACTGGAGCATAAATTGCAGGACCTCCCAAACAAGTAAATAAATAAATAAAAATACTGTGACTTCTAATCTGGAAAATTGTGAGATGTTGTTATTTGGTATCAAATTTTAATCTGCTCATGTGGATGTTTAAATGTGTTCAGGTAATTACTGTATTTCCGTGAATTATCATGGACAGCACTTTGAAATCTCCTAAAAGCGCCATATAAACAGACAAAAAAGTCAAAGAAATGTGCTGTTGAAGCGATTGAAAACCTGCAAACTGCTGGACCTCCATGTCATGTTTTTGTTCTATGAAAAGTAGAGTGAACCCTTCATAGTAAGGGAGAAGTACCCCTATAGAGTTTTAGTGTATTACCTCTGCAAAGAAGGTAAAATTTTCACTAGTGCTTGTCTGTGCAGCTTAGCTAAAATTTCCATAAAAATTGTTCAGTTTGTGATAAAAGCATGGAATTTGACACACATATTCTAAATTAACTAATATTTATTTTCAGGATTTTCATCCTGGAGATGACCTCTAATGAGCTACAGGGGTCAATAAAGAATTACACAGGGGTGAAAAATTTTAAATGCTCTAATCATGTTGAAAACTATAAAACATTATTTGTCTGATCAGAACGATTCGAAAAAGGTATAGTTTGGACTATCTATGACTGAATTCCATGGAGTTATGGGATAAAAACAGCAAAAATGGTGACAAAGGTCAGTTTCAGTTTGTACAGAGGTCAAAAATTAAAGTTGCTCCAATTTTGGTAAAAAATTATGCAAATTATTGGTTGAGTTAATAGCATTTTAAAAAGGAATAGTTTGCACCATCTGTCAATCTGTCGACCTTGTTTGACCTTTACTTTGGAGACCAAGCATTCAACACCGTCAAAACAATTCCATTTATTAATCCTTTTATTTCAACTAATAATTTGCATCACTTTTTACCAAAATTGGAGCAACTTTATCTTTTGACCCCTGTACAAACTGAAACTGATCTTTGTCACCATTTTTGCTATTTTTACCCCATAACTCCAAAACATTCAGTCATAGATAGTCCAAACTATACCTTTTTGGAATTGTTATAATCAGACAAATAATGTCGTATAGTTTTCAACATGATTGGAGCATTTTTCAATTTTGACCCCTGTGTAATTCTTTATTGACCCTTGTAGTTCTTTAGAGGTCAGCTCCAGGATGGCTCTATATCTGAACATAAACATTAGTTCATTTAGAATATGTTTGCCAAATTCCATGCTTTTATCACAAACTGAAAAATTGTTTTGTGATTATAACTCAAAAAGAAACAAACAGGTTCCAAAAAACCTTGGTGAGCAGGTCGATAACATTCCAGAAAGTAAGTGGTTTAATTTTGAAGGCGAGCTAAAATATAGTCTGGAACTGAGATCCAGAAGAATGTTTGGTACATAGCAACATTTAACGCAAAACGCTGTGAGAGGATGCTGATGAAATTTGGTGAATGAGATCTGAAACATATTTTGGATTCTGGATCCAGATGACATTTTCAGAAATATGTAGATTTTCTGAGTGCATTCTAGTTTGGGATACAAAGTCACTGATTAAGAAGGTGGAGCGTAAATTGTCTGCAGGTTTTCATGCCAGCTTTTCATTTACCTTCCACTTTAAAAAATTTTTGCAACATCAGCAGGATTGAAAAGCTGCATAGTGCTGGGTCTTTCTAAAGGTGCAGCAAAGATGTGAGTGATCAGGTTCAAATACATACTCTCATAAAGGGTGTGTGTGTGTGTGTGTGTGTGTGTGTGTGTGTGTGTGTGTGTGTGTGTGTGTGTGTGTGTGTGTGTGTGTATGCTACTGTTAAATGATGAGTGATGAGTGATGATGATGATCCAACCTGGACTCCGGATGAGAAAACTGACAGGGAACTGTAGCTGGGCAGAGACGACTCAGCCTGACTCAACATGGACCCTGCACACACACACACACACACACACACACACACACACACACACACACACACACACACACACACACACACACACACACACACACACACACACACACACACACACACACACACACACACACACACACACACACACAGACTGATGCTGGAATATAAATGCAACATAATGCACAAACCACTGGTTTTCCTGTGCTGTGAGGCAGTGGAGCTCTGTGGTCTGTAATTCTGATCCAGCTGAAGATGTGATGACGTTACCTGAACCGCCGCCATGCTGCTGATGATACACGGACGTGTTGAAGGAGGTGGTCAGCGGCGCTTGGCTCTGCGAGCAGGAGTTCACTCCCCCTGATCTCCTTTGGTTGCGCAGCTTCTCCTCCCTCCTCCACTTGGCTCTTCGGTTGGAAAACCACACCTGTCAATCACACACACATGATGTGTTTTACGAACAGTGTTTGCACATGAGAAACGCCATTTGTTATCGCTGTCTTACCTGTATCCTGGCCTCTGGTAGGTCGATCTTGTTCGCCAGTCTCTCCCTGGCAAAGACATCTGGGTAATGCGTCCTTTCGAATTCTGCGGAGGAAATGAGCTCATGTCATCATCAATATTTACTGGACTCATCAATTTCACATTCCTGCAAGGGAAACATCATAAATATTATTGGGGGTGAAAAAATGGCCAGTTTACTTTACCCAGACTTGTAGTATTTAGCATTAGCATCACTAATTATGTTCCCATGGAATATCCAAATCCATCAAGTTAAGATGTGTACTTAACAACCATATTTGAAATATTTATCTGTTGCACTTTATATGAATTATTCATAGTTATGGAATGAACAGAAAGTTCAAATGGAAAAATTTAAGCTGTGGAAGCACTTTATTTCAAAATAGGATGATGAAAACAAAATGAATAAAAAAGAAATATTAAATATTATCTTCCTCTTTTAAACAAAAGTAAAACTTCTTTAAAAACATTATTTAATGGTATATAAAGCAGTGTACAAAAGTTTTAGGTAACCTAGAATTTTTATTTAATTTTATAAAAATGTGTAATAAAAACCCAGCTTTTAGTGTGTGTGTGTGTGTGTGTGTGTGTGTGTGTGTGTCTTCTTCATTGGCCATCAACAACAATCCATTCTATTTTGAAATACTTAACCATTCCACTTCAAAAATAAATAAATAAATAAATAAAATCATTTTTAATTAAAGAAATTACACAATTATCAAGTTTGTGAACATCACTTTCAAAAGAATAAATAAATAAAATAATAATAATCACAATCTTTGCATGTGTACTCCTTGGTAGATGACAACACAAAGATAGTTGCTGATGATCAGTCAACATTCAAACTGCAGTAAACATCTGAATACAAACTAATCTTATAAATTACATACCTTACAAGGTTTTATTGAGTGCATTTTCTAAATAATAATACTTTTTTTAAAAAGTAAAAACCAGCCAGACATTTTACTTACTTTTTAAAAATTTGTTTACAAATATTAGATATTTAGCAGTTTTTTTTTTCATTATCTTTCTTATTTTTTACCCTCATTTTGAAGTGGATTTACACACAATAAATATGCCTCATACTTTTGAACAGTACTGCATATGCTATATTCCTATACAAGTTATTATTACACATTGTATTTACCTATAAATATTAGATATAGACACACACTATTTACTTATATATATATATATATATATATATATATATATATATATATATATATATATATATATATATATATATATATATATATATATATATATACACACAGAAAGAGAGAGGGCGAGAGAGAGAGAGAGAGAGTAAGAACTCATTTTACTTATTTATATCTGTATTTTTGAATATGACTTGAATATGACAGATTTGTATTATTTTCTTTAAAAAAGGTTTTAGGCACTGCAAATGTACCTAAAAGACCTTTGTACAGTTGCATGCACACTATATTCTGCATCAATTTTACTACTGTACATTGTGATAACAGCTACACATTTTGGTTTATATATATATATATATATATATATATATATAAAGATTACATTGTTTGCAACTTTTCATTAATTAATAACAATATGCTTAAATATTTGCACGTCACCCTTTTAATAATTCACTGTAGGTGTCTGTTGTCTCAGCGACTGCTTGAATAAAGCAGTGTTCAGCTGGATGAGGCTTTTTTCAGTGTGGCAGTTAATTTGTAGCAGACAAACTGCTGACATTCGGCCTGTTTACAAGTCAAAACCAGAATCCGCCTCACCCTTTAACCGACAAGGTGACTCATCCTAACAAACTCAAAGAAATTTCAGGTTGAGTATTTTGAGCTGCAGAATGTCAGATCAGTGTGTGAAAAACATGTCAGCCAAAAAAACCATATGTTGTTTTATGTAAGAGGGACATCATGGCAGCAGTGCAGGAAACTCAGCTTTTCTCATTTTGTGCATAAACTTTAAGAAGTTAAAGACTAAAAAGGTACAAGAAGTCAGTAAAACATCTCAAAGGTGTTAAAATTAACTCCGTCCCACAAATTGTGCTAATTGGTACACAAGTGTCAACACATGATTGTTATTGCGCCGTGGCCCTGCACCAAGGTCAGTGTACCTCATTAATGTCATTTGCACAGACTGAGCGCAGTGATGCATTTCCACTCGGCTGCACGGTGGACACTGAGTCCTTATTTAGCTCGAGGGGCTGCTGCAGCCACATCCACTCAGGGGTGCCTCCCTGATCCCCCTCACTGGAGTTCAGTTTCCGAGGGCCGGAGCTCGCTCACATATGCAACCACAGCAATGAGTTGTGAAACAAACTCCACCATGCATGCTGCCGACGGATCAGAAATATTTCTGGAGATATGTTTTACAAAAATACAGCAGGCGGTGATGCACGGATTGACTTATGTGTGGACTCTAACTGTTGAGACTGCATGAGGATGTGATATATGACGCTCACGACTGCCTGAAGCAGCTGCGCGCTCAGCATGCACGCGCGACCTGACCTTTCTCCAAGGCCTCGATCTGCTCCTGTGTGAAGCTGGTCCTGTTCCTCTGCAGCTTCCTCTTCAGCTGAAGCCTCAGCTGAGACTCCTCGCCATCGTCTCGCTCCACGGGGACGCCTCCTCCTCTGCCCACTCCTCCTCCCCCTGCGTCTCCCCCCATGCCGCCATCCAGAAGACAGCCCTCGGTTACTGACAGAGCGGGATGTGACAAAAGAGACGGGTTACTGTAGAGCAACTATAATCTGCTGATGTCAGGAACTGATAATCCTCCATCAGCATTTCTGGAGGTGAAAGTTTGCCCTCTCACCTGTGCTGTGTTGCGTCTGAACCCCGGTGGGGTCGTGGTACCAGTTGTTGGGCCCGCTCCAGTTTGAGCCGCTCTGCAGGTTCAGCATGGTTAACTTCTCATACATGCTACGAGGATCTGAACCACCATGAAGAGAAACGGACGAGTCCTGCTTGCTGTCACCTCTGGCTCCTGCGTCCCTCCTCCAATTGTGCGCTACTTCTTCCTCCTGCTGGCGGAGCTCTGAGAGGAGCGGACACAAGAAGGAGGGGGTTCATATCGCATGAGTTCACACATGGTCGGTATTGTGGCGAATTAGCTTCACCGTGACAGATAGAAATGGAGTTAGTTACATGCCCGCTGTCGTAACGCGTGTGTGTTATACATCGCTACGCTAGTATACCGCGGGGAGCCGAGGTACATTAGAACCCACTCTGAAACTCATGACACTTATTACGCTAGGTGGTTTTAGCAGGTAAACCCCAAGCATGGAGGCATTTCTATATAGAAAGACATATATATTACATACAAGCTCAAGATAATATCACAGCATGTGCACGTGCACATGCACATGCACGTGCACATGCAAAAATCTGTCTGTGTTATCAGTTTAAATCAGCGCGCAAGGGCTCGTGAATATCTTCTCCCATTGCTATCTGGGATGTTGTGAAATCCTACGAAGGAATGTCGCGCCAGAAAATCTCACATATGACTTCAGCAGCATGGTGTCAAAGGTCAAACCTGCATGCCTTTGAAAGAGGTCGTTCCAGTTCATCCACTTTGAGTTATTTTAAAATGGGCAGCTTTGTAACTTGTAGATCCCAACAAGCTGATCTTATCACACTTAGAATTTATCGCAAACTTACCAAGAGTCTGGGGTAAAAAACAAAAACAAAACAAAAACAAAAAGAAGAAGAAGAAAAGGAAAAAAGATGAAGGGTCCTGTGTATTGCTCTTGTTATTCCCACACGTCCCTTGTCCGGCTTTGTTGACAATACTATGTGTGTGTATGTGTGTGTAAAGGAACGAGTGAGCGAGAAATGGAGGGAGTTAGACAGGGTGAGAGAGGAGAGTGGGGGGGAGCGGGAGAGAAATGCGTCTGCGGGCACTCTTGAGAGAGAGAGAGAGAGAGAGAGAGAGAGAGAGAGAGAGGCATGGAGGGGTGACAAAGTGAGTCAACATCAGTGTCAAGTTTGAACTTAATGCCAGCAAGAGGAGGAGGGGAGGAGGAGCAGAGCATGAAGCACAGATAATGGAGACACAGAAGATGTGTTCAATTATAGCCATAAAAACGCATGTTAATATTGAGAATAATTGGCAGTGTTTCAATCTTTGCATACGTATGTGTGTGTGCAGCCACACGCTGTCAGAATAACGTCAACGATCACACGTGTTCATTTTTCTTGATCCACATTAAAGTGAGGAACTTTGATGACTCTCACTCTGCAAGTTCACATTTTCTGTGGCTGCATAAAGAAACATATGACGGATCGTTAATTTGACTTTTTGACCCATTTCAACCGCTAATGTCATATTGCAAAAATAAAAATTAAAAATCCTCAGATATTTCTTATTAGGTAGGCAGCAATTTACATTTTAAAACACATTATTCAGGGTTACAACTGGGGATTTCTTTAATTATCAAATAGGCTTTAAGTTATTTGTTTTAATCATGATTGTGTTTATCCATCCATCCATCCATTTTCTTCAATTTTATCCGGAGTCGGGTTGCGGGGGCAGCAGCTCAAGCAAAGCCGCCCGGACCTCCCGATCCACACACACCTCCCCCAGCTCCACCGGGGGAACCCCAAGGCGTTCCCAAGCCAGCCGAGAGATGTAGTCCCTCCAGCGTGTCCTGGGTCTTCCCCGGGGCCTCCTCCCAATGGGACGTGCCCGGAACACCTCTCCAGCGAGGCATCCAGGGGGCATCCGGAAAAGATGCCCGAGCCACCTCAACTGACTTCTTTCGACGTGGAGGAGCAGCGGCTTGACTCCGAGCTCCTCCCGAGTGACCGAGCTCCTCACCCTATCTCTAAGGGAGAGCCCAGCCACCCTGCAGAGGAAACTCATCTCGACCGCTTGTACTCACGATCTCGTTCTTTCGGTCATGAGCCAAATCTCATGACCATAGGTGAGGATCGGAATGTAGATCGATCGGTAAATCGAGAGCTTTGCCCCCCTACTCAGCTCTCTCTTCACCATGACGGTCCGATACAGCGAACGCATCACTGCAGATGCTGCACCGATCCTTCTATCGATCTCACGCTCCATCCGTCCCTCACTGGTGAACAAGACACTTAAATACTTAAACTGCTCCACTTGAGACAAGGACACTCCACTGACCTGAAGAGGGCAAAGCACCTTTTTCCGGTCGAGAACCATGGCCTCGGATTTGGAGGTGCTGATTTTCATCCCGGACGCTTCACACTCGGCTGCAAACCACCCCAGTGCACGCTGAAGGTCCTGATTTGACGAAGCCAACAGAACCACATCATCCGCAAACAGCAGAGACGAGATTCTGTGGTTCCCAAACCAGATCCCCTCTACACCCTGGCTGCGCCTAGAAATTCTGTCCATAAAAATAATGATTGTGTTTATGAACTATCTTAAAATACAGCTATTATAATTTAGCAGAAGTCAACAATTTCAGTTGCTAATGCAATATAACAGTAATGAATAAAATATAATATAGTATGTATCAGATATAGACACATTTAAGTATAATCTGAAAAAATTGTAATAACAGTGAGATGATAAAAAAACATTTTATCAGCTTTTATAATTTAGCAGAACTCAACAATTTGAGTTGCTGATGTAATATAATGGTAATTAATAAAATATAATATAGTATGTATCAGATATAAACATATTTAAGTATAATCTGAAAAATTTGCAATAACAGTGAGATGATAAAAAACATTTTATCAGCTTTTATAATTTTGTAGAACTCAACTATTTGAGTTGCTGATGTAATATAATGGTAATTAATAAAATATGATATAGTACGAGTATCAGATATAAACATATTTAGGTATAATCTGAAAAATTTGTAATAACAGTGAGATGATAAAAAACATTTTATCAGCTATTATAATTTAGCAGAACTCAACAATTTGGGTTGCTGATGTAATATAATGGTAATTAATAAAATATGATATAGTATGCATCAGATATAAACATATTTAGGTATAATATGAAAAATTTGTAATAACAGTGAGATGATAAAACATTTTATCAGTTTTTATAATTTAGCAGAACTCAACAATTTGAGTTGCTGATGTAATATAATGGTAATTAATAAAATATGATATATACATATCAGATATAAACATATTTAGGTATAATCTGAAAAATTTGTAATACAGTGAGATGATAAAAAAACATTTTATCAGCTATTATAATTTAGCGAACTCAGCAATTTGAGTTGCTGATGTAATATAATGATAATTAATAAAATATGATGTAGTGTATAGAGCAAAAACAAAGAGTTCACAGCGCTTCTGTATAGCACAAACAAATCTGGTGCAACCAGATAGGACTAATTTGTAAAAGAGAAAAATAACAACTTGCTAAATTAGGGGCTTTATGTCCATCTAAAAATAACAATATGCCAAAGAGTGAATTGGATGTGAATTAGTTGTATTACGATCTTTGGAATCCAGACTGGATATCATCATTCACCCTGCCGATAAGTGGGGTACTGTTGTTGTTATGGGGTTGGAGAAGTATGAAAATGGTATATTGAAACTGTTGAATAATATCAAACACTATCAACTTTTATCTTCCAATCCCACCTCCAATATTAATAGTATGATTCACAAATTTATTGACTCATCTCATAAGAAAGGCTGGATAACAGAAAAAGAGAAGGCCTTCCTTTTAAGTGAATACCCTCGTTGTCCAGTATTTTATGGTGTACCCAAAATTCACAAACAATTGGATGATCCTCCATTACGGCCTATTGTTTCTGGAATAGGGAGTCTTACTGAGCCCCTTTCACAATTTGTTGACTTCTTTCTGGCAAAGTTTGTTCATAAATTACCTTCGTATCTTGAGGATACCACTGATGTTCTAAATCTTATCAATAATCGGAATTGTGCAGGTGATGATATCCTTGTGTCTTTGGATGTACAAAGTCTATAAACGTGCATACCTCACCATACAGGCTTAGAAGCCATTTACTTCTATCTTGCCAAATGTCCTATTGATGTGCTGCCACCTTCAGATTTTTTGATTAAATTGGTTGAGATTGTCTTATTGAATAATTTTTTTAAATATTCAGACAAATATTATCTACAACTACAGGGGACTGCTATGGGGAGTGCTTTTGCTTCATCATATGCCTGCTTATAGTGATGGGTTTTTGGGAAGAGAAACATATCTTTAGTACTGAAAATAACCCTTTTCACTCAAAAATATCACTATGGCGCAGATACATTGATGACATCCTCTTAATTTGGAGGGGCACATCTGATGAATTACATCAATTTTTGAACTATATTAA